>NC_085141.1:172929417-173230215 GCF_024139115.2 Armigeres subalbatus | reverse complement strand
CCGTTATTTTAAAGTGCTAATATTTATACGTATACAGTGTTCAGTTATGTTCATCCTTTCATTTCTGCAATGAAGATTGATCTTCCAATGTAAAGATTGAGCTTCGACGTTGAACTGACGTTAAATACCTCAACTGAATAAGATTGATTAGATCGCTGCTAGTAGTTGCAAAACACGTGGACAAGTTTTCTTAATGGGGCAGCATAATAAAAGTAAACGTAAATTTGTGAGTATTCTTGGTTGAAAGATTGAAACTTTTGTAATGATTCGGCCTTTTGTGTTATTCAGCCTTTCGTGGTTCGGCCTTTTGTGGTATGCTAGAACATTTTCGGCCTTTTGTGATTCGGCCTTCTGTGGTTCGGCTTTTTGTACTGATCCCGTTTTATTGGTTTGATTTTATTTATTTTTAGAAATACTTCAAACAGCGGCCAATAACTATCATTGGGTTATACGATACTGGTGGAAGCTACAACTTATAGCATCTATTTTGCATTCTTTAAGCATTGAATTGTCAAAAAGCATTGTTCTGCCATTCTGACCAAAACTCAATTAGTACATGGTTTTATTTCAAAAAATGAATGTTTCAGGCCTGGTAGCGAGTCACTTTTTAGTGACTTGGTCACTATTTTCAGTCTAGTCACTAAAAGCCACTATTTGCATCCAAAAGTCACTAAAGTCACTATTTCTCAGAAAATGGTCAATAAAGTCATTATTTTTGTATTGCCTGTTGTGAAAAGTTCAAAATAAAAATCATTTGTACCTATTATGATCAACCGAATCAAATGTGTAAACGGGCTTGGTGATCATATGGCTCCCACTTCTGTTTCTTCAATTTCTGCTTCCGGTTCGATAGAGCGAAAAAGCTTGTTTCTGGCGTCCAATTCAGATATACCACCCTTTCGTTACTACATACCACATTGGCAACCCGTTAACTAAGACAAACCTACCGTCGTGAGGGGCATCTTTTGACTCCGGGGGCTGGATTTTTGATTTTATAAAAAAAAGTAAACGAAAAAAATATCAAATTTGAAACAGAATGTTTACACAGTTGTGAAAACTCATATGTGAATATGTACATTATGTGATATGGAAGATATTGATTTGAAAAATGTATTGAAGGTAACCACTTTCCCTTCGATGGGACTCGAACCCATGACCCTACAGTACGCTAGCCTGGTGCTTTAACCAACTAAACTACGAAGGACCTCCGTCGGCCTTCGCAACCTAGCGGCTACTGAATTAGCTCGAGATTCCCAAATTGGACGCATAGTAAAATCACTCGCAATCCATTTCTCAAGCCAACACTTCCACATGTGTATAGTACACTCTCAGATTAGAGGAGCGTGTGGATGTGTTGGCTTGAGAAATGGATTGCGTTTAGAAAAGATACTGAATGAATTGGTCGGATTTTTTAAATTTAAAGTACAGTCGACTCTCTACATCTCAATGTTCTATATCTCGATATCTCTCCCTATATCGATGGTTTCCTTAGTCCCTTCAATCTACATACATTTGGGCTTTCTATATCTCGATAACCTCCCTATCTCGATATCTCTCTATCTCGATGTGTTCTGATCATATTTTGTTCAGGATTCACTCTTCTTTTGTCGATAATTGTATAAATTTTTAGGCTTCTAGACCATCTTTGGACAATAACAAACACAACAACAACACAAAAAGACATTTGTTTTGTTGTCGTTTTTCTTAGCAACTAGCTTTTTTTTTTGATCTAGTACTCATTTCAATTTCCCTTCCATTCCTTGATCTCTCCCTATCTCAATGGTCCCTTCAATATCGAGATGTGGAGAGGCGACTGTATAATAGAGTGGGGCGTAGGGTGGCTCAAATTAGTATGGGAAAAACTTTTTTCAATTTTTTTGATGGGCCGTCCTCTTATTCTGTTCTATTTGATGCCCTGATGCTCTGGACAAAATTTCAGCCAAATCGGTCAACGTTTGGGCGGTGCTAAACTCGTTGGAAGCTTATATGCAAAAATGTATGCAGAAACATCCAAAAACAGTAAATTGCAGCTGGACTACACAACTTACGAATACCATCTAGCCACCGGCGGTGTAAAGCGCCGTGGCGATTTTTTCTATTGCGCTTATTACCTAAAGATTTTTCAGAATATTTAAGACATTAACAGAAGATTTTTTTATTTTCGCCGGATAAATCTAATCCCTAGGAAAATATTCTAAGCTTTTCGGATTTTTGATGGAAAATACTCTAATGTTTACACGGAGATTTTTTTTTATTTTCACGGGAAATTGTTTTTTAAGGAAAATGGTTCAGATATTCTTCGGAATTTCCACAGAAAATGTCACTTGCTGAACAAGTAATATGGCCAAAAATGTCGACCATGAGGGTTTGTAGACTTTCGGTCCTTCTCGTCGATTGGCGAATGTCATTCGGTGGAAATCCTTTTTTCAAATGCCACTTGACCGAATATCAAGTTAAGGCAAGAGTTATCTAGACAACTTCCATTAGGGCGAAACGGTTATAAGGTCGAAAACGGTTTGACCGAAAAAGTCATTTAGCCAAAAGCGACATACGGGTGAAGTGGTCAAACGAACCACGAACTGATAATTTGGATGAAAAAGTTGCTTTCCCCAACAGATCATTTCTCCGAAAATGTCGTTAGGCCAAACGGACCAAAAGGCTGAAAATGTCATTTCCCATATCGTCATATGTACAGAAATATAAACTCATTTGGCTAAATGAGCATTTCGACCAAGCGAAATTTTTGGGCCAGAAAAACTATTCGGCATACATACTGCAAAACTATAAGATCTACCGAGTAATGAATTTCCTGGGTCTTCGTTAAGTGTTACTTTATACTGTTTTCTGTGTTTTGCAATCAAAATTTCAAAAATTAAGTATTTAGCCGGAGACGAGTCAGCCTCGGGCTGAAAGTCTCCTTAATAAAGACATAAAAAAAAGTATTTTGAGTTGTGCCAGTATTGCGCTTTTCATTATTTTCCTGCTACATAGCTTCTAGAGTGCAATCAATATCTCAAAAGCTTTTCGAACAAAACAGCAGTTAGAACTTGAAGTCTTTTACAGCGAGTCATAAGTCTATTAGAATGTTAGAATTCAATGCGTATTATCAAATAACTGAATTGAATTGATACTTAACCATAATGTTGTACATTTTATATACCAAGAAACTATTATCTTTGTTCAAATAAAATACATTGTTTTCCGGGAAAATTTTGAAAAGCGTACCGGGAAAACCGGGGAAAACCCGGGAATTTATTTTGTCGATTAGAGTGGTCACCCTGCTAATGTTTTTCTTAGCTTTTGTGCACACACATACACACATACATACACACGGACAGACAGACATTTGCACAGCTTGTCGAGCTGAGTCGATTGGTATATAACACTATGGGTCTCCGAGACTTATAAAAAAAGTTCGTTTTCGGAGTGAAATGATAGCCTTTCGGTACAACTTGTTGTACGAGAAAGGCAAAAACTAAAACGCGGGAGACATTTAGGCGAATACTAATTAAACTTTATGAAATCCCAGTGGAACCAGGTTCCTTTGAAGCGATTCACAAATGAAAACTAAATCTAAGTTACTACAACATACAATAGTGATAACGTTTCGTGGCTACAAGTAAATTAATATTTATACTAAATTTAATACTACATAGTTGAGCTGTAGGAGAAAAACTAGCAGGAGCCAGAAAAACATGCAGCAATGCAAAATGAAATGGTTGACGTTTTTAGAGAAGATATTTATTCACGTTCCTCATCATATGCTTCTTAAGTTTACTTTTAAATGGCATTTTATTCAAAATTGTTTTTAAGCTAATGGGTAAGTTATTAAACTTCTTTGGACCGTAAATTGTTATGCGCGATAGTCCTAAATTTGTGGATGCACTACTTCTTAATAGTTCATTAGTGTTTCTTGTGAGCAAGGAATTATCTCTAATCGGAAAGGCAATATTGTGATGGAATTCACGATTATGCAAACACTTGTGTACAAATAAAATAGATTAGATGTCACGTAGACCCACTATGGGAATAACTCGATGATGTAAACTAGTGTAAAGCAGAAACGTGGAAAATAGTAAAGGCAGATTGAATACTATTTTTAAACATCTGTTCTGTAAAGTTTGATTTTTTTTTTCAATTTTGATTTGGCAGCATGACCCCAAACAATGATTAAGTACTGAAGTGTTGAATGAATACATGCATAATAAAATGTTATCAGTGCATCATTGGGCTGCACCCTTTTCATAAGACCATTGATTTAGTTTCAAAATTTTCTACAAAACCCTAGAAAACCTTTCGCTATTTCCACTTGAAATTCTTTGGAGATTCCACGGAAAAATCTTTGAAAAATGTACAAGAAATTCTTCAAATTTTTCTCGGGGATTATTTTGAATATCAATGGAAAATTCTGTAGGATTTTTAAGAAGAGTCTTTAAAGCTTCCAAAGGAAATTCTTTTGAATCTCCACGAGACTAACTGCGAAATTTTCAAGCAGAATTTTACGAAATATCCACAAGAAATCCTTCGGAATTTTCCCAAAAAATATTCGGGAATATTTTCGGAATTTCCGCGAGATATTCTTTGAAAATCCAAGGGAACTCTGTATAAAATTCTTTTTGCTATGGTTGAATAATGTTCATCAAAATAACTGTATGGGGAAACAACTCCTCTAACATTATAATACTTCTGCTCCTATTCGCTAACACAATGAATCGTCTAGGGACGAATATACTTTTATGCGCATATAAGTTGAAAAAAAATACATTTAATTTTCTAGACCGGACCTGGGATCAAACCATGTCACCCCCAGCATGATATTGCTGATATTGCATAACTTTAATATTGGGTTAGGGTAATTGATTTGACTAGGCTTCCGTATTAAATTATATGTTTAATATTTTTCTTGTTTTCTCCAATGTTTACAGGAGAAAGGCACCTCCCTTTCCAGCCAACGATTCACGTATCCCTCGAGGGGTCTTCTACGTTACATAGTTCAACAAGTCTACAATCAAGCAGTTGTAGAGCCGGAGAAACTGAATCAGTATGAGCCGTTCTCGCCAGAAGTGTACGGCGAGACGTCGTTCGACCTAATCTGCCAAATGATCGATGAGATCAAAATCTCCGCCGAAGATGTGTTCGTTGACCTCGGCTCTGGAGTCGGACAGGTTGTGCTTCAGATGGCCGCTTCGACGCCAGTTAAAATTTGCTACGGAATAGAGAAAGCCGATGTTCCGTCGCGTTACGCCGAAGGTATGAATGCTACCTTCAAAATGTGGATGCGGTGGTTCGGCAAGAAATATGGCGACTATGAACTCATCAAAGGAGATTTCCTAGCGGATGAACACCGTGAGAAAATAATGTCCGCAACAATCGTCTTTGTGAACAATTTCGCTTTCGGTCCAAACGTGGATCATTCACTCAAAGAACGGTTCGCCGATCTGCGAGACGGCGCCAGAATAGTGTCATCAAAAAGCTTTTGTCCGTTAAACTTTAGAATCACGGACCGCAATCTTAGTGACATAGGCACTATCATGCATGTCAGTGAAATGACGCCCCTGAAAGGATCTGTTTCGTGGACCGGCAAACCCGTCTCATACTATCTTCACATTATCGATCGCACCAAATTAGAAAGATACTTCCAACGACTAAAGACAAAAGGAAATGAGAATGATAACCAAGCTAGTGGAAGCACCAATACCCGTGCATCGAGATCTAAGAAAGATAAAAGTGAAAAAGCAATTACAAATGACGACAGCACTACTGATAGTGAGGCAGAAGCTGCAGGTTCAGCTAATAGAAAACAACAATGGTCAGATTGGTGCAGCGGTAAAGAAAAAGAAAGCAGTCAATCGGAGGAAGAAAACAACAACTCTCCTGTGCTGCGTAATGGGCGGATTCCCGTTGCAACTAAGAAACGTAAAAAGATAACGAGACCCAAAACCACCAAGAAGGATCCCGTGACGTTAGCTGCCCAACAAGCAGCGAAGGAAGCGCAGGCCGCTGTTACCAAACGAAGAGGACGAGTAAAGAAAGGTCGACAGCGTAGGGCTCTGAAAATTAATGGACTAGACCTTTTACATAGTGAAACCTTGCTGAGTACGTCTGACCAAGCTATCGGGAAGCGATTACCTCCTGCACCCGGGTGTGTAGATCAGTTACTCACCTCTCTGGCAGGGGACATGCAACATACAGAGCTCGATATTCCAGACGCTCCATCCGAGACACCATACGGACTGCAAATTTTATTGGATTTGTACAAAGCTCAGTTTATGAAAGCTATAGAAACAATGCGGAAATCTTCTTATAAAGATAATGTTCAGCATCAAATTGAGCGAGAAAAAGAACGAAATCAGCGTCTTCTGAATCGTGCTGGTCAGTTGGAAAAACAAATCAAAGTCCTTATTGACGATAGTGTGGCTCTCCTGAAAGCCCGAATGAATGAACTCGGCATCAGCACAACCAGTCAAAACGATCTGCTATGTAAAGCGAAAGAAATCGTTGGTCGCCATAAAGAGCTGCAAGTTATGGCTGCTAAGTTGCAAAATCAAGTGACATCGATTGAACAAGAACAGAAACGCTTGGTAATTCAGCATGTGCAGAGGATAGCGGATAAATACATCAAAACAGAGGATGTCGAAATGACCCCTAAAACGTCGCATGAATTGGTACTCAAAGAAATTGCCAATACTTTGTCGCAAAGGAAAAAGTTATATGCTCAGGTTTCTTCTATGGAGAACGAACTGAACGTGATCGAAAAACTCGCAGAAGAACGAAAATCTGCTGCATCACTTTCAACGACAATTATCACACATCAACGAAGCGACCAGTCATTACAACAATCATCACACCACAATCAACATCGAGATCAACACAACTCTCGAGAACAACTTCATCAGCGTGGTGAAGAACTCAGACGCGATGTCCACCACTCAGTTCAGTCCCAGTCTCAAACTGCTTCAGTTACTGTACATGTTTCACAGCCGCCTCCCTCAAAGCATAGTTCCGGATCGTCGAAATCTCAACGAAAGTCTCGTGAGAATCGTACAAGATCTCAAGAATGGCCCGAAATTCCGGACATTGGGAAAATCGAAGAAAATAACCCAGAAATACTGGCTCAAAAGATACTTGAAACCGGTCGACAGATTGAAGCTGGCAAATTGCTAGCCAACAGTGCTAATAAACATCAAAAGGAGCGGGAAAGTAAAAACCATCATCTACAACAACAATATCAACAAGCACAATTGACACATCAGCTTACTAACCATCCTCATCCTGCTGATGCTGCGTTGATGCCTGCCCCTGCAACTCTAAGCAAGTCGCACCACCGTAGCAACAATAGCGCAAACTCTACTGCCAATGTAAGCATACCCAAAACTTATGTACCTGGTCCACCCACTGCTGGAGAATTGGTAGGCGCGCCGGCAGGTGGCAGCTCAACAAGCATAAAATCTGAATCGCGCACCAAGCTGCAAGATTCGCACAAGGTGGTTAATTTTGAGGATCGCTTGAAAAGTATTATCACTTCGGTTTTACAGGCACCTCCGAAAACTATCGGCGCTGGAGGACTGTCGCAACAACAGCAACCCCCACCTCACCAAGGTTCGTCGCAACATCATATGCGGGAAGCATCACAACCAATGCTTCTCGGTCATGGAGAACACGTATCGCCTACGAAGTCATCATCGTCGTACGGGAAAACAGTATACCTTTCATCCGGTCAACCACCGCCTCCTCCTAGTTCGATGCACAACTCTCTACACGACATGGGCCCGCGAAGTGGTGGAAACCAACATCATCTACCTCATCCTTCTACCAGTGGTCCATCTTCTCAGCCACCGAGCCAATTCTCAACGTTGATGAATGCTGTCACATCTGCGCTTCATCTGAATGCCACCACTACCATCACTTCGTCTCCCATATCGCCGTACAAAGGTCACGGTTCTAGCCAAAGTACGAAAATATCTCCGAGTTCCAAGTACTACCAGAAATCAATGCCAATCAACCATCATTCCCCAGGTGCCAACAGTACGCATCAACAGATCCTGCAACAACAAGAACGAGAACGGGACCTACGCCAAACGCAAATGGCCATGCACTACGGAACCCATAGCGGCCAATCCCATCACAACGTTGTGGATCCTCACTTAATACATCGAAGTGCATTAGAAAGCAAAATGGAATTCAAGGCACCGGAGCAATTTCGCTACGACCATCGTAATCCAATCGAGCCCTCCGTTATGGGTAATCAAAATCATTCGCGAAGTTCATCGAACACATCTCTGGAAGGCGATTATCCACCTGCTGGGGCGAACGTGCGCTATATCAATGTACCAACAAACTCTCAACAACAGCAGTCTCAGCAAATGCAGCTACAGCAGCAGCATCCGTCCGGAGGTAACAACTCTCGACCGGGATCATCATCATCTCAGCCGGATTACACACAAGTGTCACCGGCTAAGATGGCCCTAAGGCGCCATCTATCTCAAGAGAAACTCACTCACCCGTTGCCCCCGTCCTCGTCTAGCACGGTAAAAACAATTGGTGATTTGGTAAATGGAGAAATCGAACGAACACTGGAGATCTCCAACCAGTCGATCATTAACGCCGCAGTGAACATGAGCACGGCAGGTCCAGCCGGCCACACTGTGATAAACACAAACGTGCAACGACCGGAACGGGTTAGCATACGGGTAATGGAGGAAGCCACTCTTAATGGCAGGTGAGTAATTTTGGCTAGTGTGTTTTTTTGAGGAATATTCCAAACAATGATGACACTAATTTGATTTTTTATTTACAGTGGCCAAGTGTCATCTTACAGCCCAGTTTCACGTCCAAACAGTAGAGATATGAATAAATCCCCCATACATCTCCATGGTCAAAGTAATTTGGCCACGCTGGCACAAGTGGCTACCTACAGTCATAAAAAGTCATCATCATCCTCGTCATCATCTTCATCGGCAACCATTTCACCTCGTGGAGGGCTTGCACAACAGCAGCAGGTGGATAGTCGAAGTCATTCCGCATCTCAACAACAATATTCACAAGGAACGTCGCACACCTCAGTCGTGTACCAACCGACACGGGGAGAGAAAACATCCTTTTCGTCAACAGAACGCTCGGGGGTTGAACCGCCATATATGGCACTCCCTCGGGCTGACATAAAACCACACCTGGATTCGTACTTCATTGACGAGCATAAGCGACAACAACAGCAGCAGCAGCAACAACAACAACAGCATCAATTGCACAGACAGGAACCCGTCGCGGTTGGATCACACCATCATCCGCCGACATCGCAACATCAAACTGGTACCGGTATGCGGGCAATGGGTGACATGTATCATCGAAGTCTTGCGGTGAGCTCTATGGACCAGGCTCATACGAGGAGGGAGCCGATGGCTTCCCAAGCGATAGACGAACGGATGAACGGCAGTCCACCGCTGGAAGGTTCGTATAGAGTGTTTGACAAATTATGCAAGCATGTCGAGGCAATGTAAAAATCGCAGGGAGTTACTCTTTAACAAGGTCAAAGCAGGGGTCGAACATTTGGGATTGCGAACAATGTAACTGTTATAGGATAGGGTATTCAGATTACGAGCTATTATTACGTGATCGTGTATCTTGATATGAAACGTCATATATCTTTTTTTCAGTCAAAATTAGATGGGTGTCCTACGAATGGCGGAAACACGAAAGGCGAAAAGCACATTAGGCGGAATCATAAAAGGCATACCGTCAAACGGGGTGACTTGCAACACTTTTCAAGTTTCTCTCTCAATAATTCTGAATTAAAAGGATTTATTCATTCTACTAGTACATGATACTTTTAATGTGTCCTAATATTAGTGATTAGACATATAATCGGACATATAACAATAATAAAAATATGAAAATATTATCAAAATGATGGGTGTTGCAAGCCACCCCTACTGCGGGGTGACTTGCAACACTTCATCGAATTCAATCATAACATGTGTTATAACAATTTAATCATAGTGATTTTTTATCCTGGGTCATTCTTCAGCACTGTCAATGCAGGGTCCTAACTTGAGGGATCCCCCCTTCCCTCATTCCGATTTTTTACGATTTCAAGGGATCGATTGATATTTTTAAGTCATCGGTTTGAAAGTGCTTTATGTCGGTTTAAGAATGGTGAGCACCATCACCATTCCCTGGATAGTTGTTTTTAAAACGGTTTTCCTTTCTTTCCCCGCCATACAAATTACCACGATTATGTTAAGATCATTATTCTGCAAAGGCATTTCCGCAGCAAGCAGTAAAACGTCCACAAGTGTTGGATCTGCTTGGGGATTCAACACTGTTCGACCACCGTAAGTCCTAGTTTTACTGTTTTCTGTATTAGGATAATGTTAAATTGTTGTTAGGGACAAATCGTACCGCTAAGCGGCTTCCCGCATAAACAATTTGTTTTTTAACTTCCACCGCTGCTACATCACGCGTTTCGCCTTATCTCGAGCAACCGTTTGATTTAAAAAGTGATACGAACGAAAATTCAATCAAATAGAATTACTTTTTGGGGAATAATACGTTCTGAGAAAAAGATTCAAATGGAATACGTTTTTCCGGGCCGGACAGCTGCGAGCCTTCAAAGAATAAAATATGTCCTCCTTTACCTCAAGCAGGCGCCTGTGTAAAACTAAGAAATGACAGAATTCTGCCTTTTGAAATTCCGCCTTTCGTATGTCCGCCTTTTGTAATTACGCCTTATGATATATTCTGCCTTTTGTTACAAGTATAAGAAAGTTTGCCTTTCGTGATTCCGCCTTCCGTGTTTCCGTCTTTTGTTAGAGTCCTAGATTAGATATATGAACTTTGACATCAGCATTTTTAACGGGATCTCAGTAAATTATTAAACTTACTGAGAATCGCACGGCCTAGTCCCAGCACACATGTTTTTTGCTGAGATTTCTGTCAAAGTTTCTGAAAATCAGCAAATAATTTCCCGAAACAGCTAACAAACATCATTTTTGTGGGGATAGTGCGAATTTTCGCCGAGTTGTAGAAATAAAAACTGAGTGTATACTCTCTATAACCCTTAAATGCCCAATGTTGCTTTAAAATAACAAACTGAACATACGTAAAATGTTAATAATTTCAATGATTATTTACGTTTAAAATATTTCCGACGATTTCTAAAAAAAAATCGCCTTGCGCTTTTAAGGGATAAGGGGAGAATTAGTTCGGAGCATCAATTGAGAGAGTTCGGCTATTACAAATCCCATCGAAAGAAGTGGTTACCCTTCAATAAATGTTTCAAGTGTAAAGTCATTGGTCGTAAACTTACATCCCAAAGACAGATATCAAATCATATTTGACATACGTCTTAATGGTCTTATTGGAAAACATCTGTGATTCATATGACCGGGTAATTTTTAATTTTCGAACTGTCAGTTCATTTATTTAGTTTACTTCTAAACAGATAACACTGAATCAACAATTTGACGCCACAATACACGGTTCGAGGCCGCATCTCTCCATCCTCGAATGCGCCCCATGCTCGCCAAATCGTTTTGCACCTGGTCTTCCCACCTCGCTCGCTGCGCTCCACGCCGTCTCGTACCTGCCGGATCGGAAGCGTACACCATTTTTGCAGGGTTGCTGTCCGGCATTCTTGCAACATGCCCTGCCCATCGTACCCTTCCAGCTTTAGGTACTTTCTGGATACTGGGTTCGCCGTAGAGCTGGGTGAGCCCGTAGTTCATTCTTCGCCGCCACACACAGTCTTCTTGCACACCGCCAAAGATGGTCCTAAGCACCCGTCTCTCGAATACTCCGGTTGCTTGCAAGTCGAGCATTGTCCATGTTTCGTGTCCGTAGAGGACTACCGGTCTTATCAGCGTCTTGTACATAACACGCATGTGGTGCGGTGGCAAATCTTTTTTGACCACAGTTTCTTCTGGAGCCCATAGTAGGCCCTACTTCCACAGATGATGTGCCTTCGTATTTCACGACTAACATTGTTATCAGCCGTTAGCAAGGATCCAAGGTAAACGAATTCCTCGACCACCTCGAAGGTATCCCCATTGATCGTAACACTGCTTCCCAGGCGGGCCCTGTCGCGCTCGGTTCCGCCCACTAGCATGTACCTTGTCTTCGATGCATTCACCACCAGTCAAACTTTTGTTGCTTCACGTTTCAGGCGGGTGTACAGTTCTGCCACCTTTGCAAATGTTCGGCCGACAATGTCCATGTCATCCGCGAAACAAATAAATTGACTGGATCTGTTTAAAATCGTTCTCCGGCTGTTAAACCCGGTTCTCCGCATAACAACAGGCTCGAAAGTCCATCAACTTGTCTAAGTCCCCGGCGTGATTCGAACGAACTGGAGTGTTCGCCCGAAACAGTTTTGCACACCATCCACCGTTGCTTTGATCAGTCTGGTAAGCTTCCCAGGAAAGCTGTTCTAGTACATGATTTTCCATAGCTCTACGCGGTCTATACTGTCGTACTTGAAATCACGGCATTTTTGAAGGATTGGCCGTACAGTAGAAGTCTGGTCCATTGTCGAGCAGCTACCAATGAAGCCGGCTTGATAACTTCCCACGAACTCATTCACTAATGGTGACAGACGTCGGAAGATGATCTGGGAAATCACTTTGTAGGCGGCATTAAGGATGGTGATCGCTCTCACACTCCAGCTTGTCGTTTTTCTTGTAGATGGGGCATATAACCCCTTCCTTCCACTCCTCCGGTAGCTGTTCAGTTTCCCAGATTCTGACTATCAGTTTGTGCAGGCAAGTGACTAGCTTTTCCATCTTGATGAGCTTAGCTCCGATACCATCCTTACCAGCTGCTTTATTGGTCTTTAGCTGTTGGATGGCATCCTTAACTTCCCTCAAGGTAAGGGCTGGTTGGCTTCCATCGTCCGCTAAACTGACGTAGTCATCTCCTCCGCTGCCTTGACTTTCACTGTCACTTATTTTTGAGTTTATTTTAATTTAATTCGGGCAATGAGACGCAGCCATAGTCCATATTCTGGGGGACGACACATTCAAAGAAATGGTTTTCTGTGGAAGGGTTTTCTGGGGAATAGTATAGAATCGATTCTGCTGTATGTAAACTACATATCTTATATTGATTCAACCTTTCATATTCCCAGGGTTGGCGGCCTCACTACGAGCCCGGGTGATCGCCCAGTTGAATAGTAAAGATGAAGACGTTGAACGACATCGGCGGCCGGATCTAGCTGCACCAATGCACACAGTACCTACTAACAACAATGCCATTCAGCTAGTACAAACTCCACACATTAAACCTGAAAGTAAGTATAATTTTAGGATAGGTATATTTATCGTGAAATCCTCACAAATAACGCCAATTTTTTTTTTCGATTACAGAATATTCGGCCGGGATGAAGCGTACGTCACCCATTATCGAAAATCCTCCGAGACCATCGAAAATGTTGTACACCGACTGCTCGGATGCAATGATCAATTCCGACTTGCTGCACGGCGGCAGGAGCGGGTCGGGCCCCTCTCGTGGCATGGGACCGCTGATGAGTCCAGAAATTAACTCACTTTCCGCCGTTGACGATCGGCAGCACCTGTTGCGACACGGCAGAAACGACGTAGACGGTATGTCTTTCTAGTTTTGGTACCACTTTTTCGTTTGCTTTCCTTATTTTTCCTGTTTTCCTATGTGTGATAACTCGTCGATAGTGTCGTCTTTTGCCTTTCTGTCAATCCTAATATCATAGATTCATTTAAATTAATTTTCCTCCGTGCCACTTATCCTGTTGCTAGTATTCTTGTTGTCATTCTACATATGCTTGCTCGTGTTGTCTAACCGTAGTAGTTCTTCGTCATTTGATTCGATTATCCTGACAGTAAATCGCACCCTTTTGATAGTTTTAAGGATGTTTTTCACTTCACCGTGAACGTCAGACGGAACACGACGGGGAAATCCCGATGCTAATATTTTTTCTTCTTTCTCATGTATACAAATGAAAGGTTGCTTTGCATACGGTGAAATAAGCTTTGACAACGAATATGAACAATAGAAATATGATTTCTGTGTAGCCTATTTCGCAATTCAACCTGCAAATGTAAGTTGTGTTGATTCAGAAATAAAATACGTTTGTGACGCTTTCATGATTGTATAAGATTGGCTCAATGTTGCTTAATCTGCACTATATTAAGCGTCACATGTACTTCCGGTTTGTTTTACTAATATTTGACTCACGTTTCCAATCACAGCGAGCAAGATTCTGCCATACTTTGTTTAAACTAACGTTGTTCTTTTTTATGATTAATCTGAATATTGCAAGCTTTATCACTTGATAAACTACATCTTGATATGTAAAAACTTAGTAAAAACAGATGTATGAACTTTGACAGCAGCATTAAGTGATGAAGCTTGTAGTCTGAATAAGCTATATGATATTCTTCTTGTCGATGATTAGGAATAACATGTTAAAACATTGTAGACTGAACGTAGTATTATTTGATAATGGATGACATTCTAGTTCTGAAAGATAAATCATTGCATTGGAAATATCATTGACGTTCACACTATAAAAATCTTCCATTAGTTGTGATTTATTATAATATAGATGCATTAGATCTAGGCATTAGATGTGTTGTGGAACTAAGGAAGCGGTTGATACCTTAAGGGAAGCGAGATTGGTATCATTAATAAAAAATGAATTGTAGGCACTTGCAGTTTGAAATCCTCGTATATTTTCGCCTATAAGAAGAACAGCTTCAATAAACCGATAAATTTAATAGCCCATATTACGTCTCGCGTCCTTATCGGAAGGATTAATAAAAACTATTTTCAATGCCTAATTAAATTCAGAATTTGTACTTTAAATACATTATTACGAAGAACAACAGTTATCGTACAATTTCAAAGTTTTTTGTGCTTATCCATCAAATCTACTTGTGGAATTACTTTTTATAGTGTGAACATGTATGAATTGAAGAAATAATGACTTTTGCCGTTTTGTATTGGTGGGTCAATGACCAAATTTTCTCAAATGTGTTTTAAACTTTATTTGCCAAATATGCATTAGAAAACTTGATCAACCAACCCTGATGACGAAACAACATAACTTATCAAAATTCTGAAATGTACGAAGTTTCCTAAACTTGAAAAAATAACCACATTAGGTAGATACAGAAATTGTTTTGTCCAGGATTCAATTTTGTGAGGTCGCAATTTAAAGCTTCATAACCTGAAAAAAATCATAGGTATCTCATATAAATTTTATGTGTGCACCTTTTATTTTTTTTATTCAATCACGCATGGGTTCTGTTAGATATTTCTGCATGTATTTATTATTTCTAAAAATTAAACGTAGATAGATTTTGTGATTGCTATGTTACGAATAATAATATTATTTATAGTCCTTTATTACATCGAAATGTGCTATGATACCAATGGAAATGATACACAGGATATACTACCGATCAACGCAAAAATACTATTAGAAATTAATGTTGGATTTTTCTCATTGTCAGAAGAGACCTTCTATTAGAGACGAAAGGAGAAACTCGTCACAAATCTCATGGGAACATTTATAAGTTTCTTTAACTTGCCAAATTTGATCTACTACTTTGTATTGTTACTTTTTTGTTATGTTCTGTTTTTAATTATATTTATGATTTGCCTATTTCTAACAACACACAAACCTCAATCAGCGATACCCATTTCGGTATTGAGCGTAATAAAATGTGTGCCGTACGCTAAGCAATACCCCTCTGACTGAAACCAAACATGTATAAAAATGTGTATATTGGTCCTAGGCCGCGGTACCTGTGCCTCTAGTTCTCCTACTACCACTACCACTTTCTCTTCTTCCTCGGCAACAACAACAACAATCACATCAACCGCAGCAATGTACAAAGCTCCACCACAAACAGTAGCAAGCATCGTAACCAATTCAACTGTTCAAATGTCTTCGACAGTAGGGAGCTCCTCCAGCACTAGCAATGTTACGGGTTTACAACAGCAAAAACCATCCTCAGCGTCGTCGGTGAAGGTGATCAACTTACCCTACGGCACTAGCGGCACAGGTAGTGCCAATACGGACTGTTCAAACTCTACAGACACGCGCAACTACAATCACCACCGACAGCAGCGACCAATGCTCCCGCAACAACAGTCCTATCAACAATATCGAGTACAATCCCGTAACGATACGCAAATTCCTCCGGCGCAAAGGCACCACCATTATGGACCCAATAAGTACCCTGCTAACTCGTATAGCAAATGACAATGGCACCATACGGCGGCGACCAATTTCCGTTGCAAAACCCCAACGCTATCCGTGCGGCAATAGGCCGCCACCGAAATTGCGCCATGTCAATGTTTTTAACGGTAAGTCAGTGTGAGCAAAAACATCCCAGAAATAATTTGATCGCAAGCGCACCCACTCAAACTCATACAACAGGTACCACGACCACTGAAAATAATTGTCTCGGAAATTATTTTTTTTTAATATTTTTCTAATTTTGTTTTTAGTTTATTTACATCGTTTTATTTATTTTTTTATTTTTTATTTTTATTTTCTATCACTGAAATTCAGTTGTTTACTGACATTGCTCATTATTCATCACCGCAATAAATCGGATATCGGGGTTTGTTGTACATACGTATTTTTTAACCAAAAGCATTAAGGCAAGTTGAGAATAATCCTAATAACGCGAAAGTGAAATTGTGGCGGTGGAAACATTCATCATTGAAGAGAAAATCGTACACTGAAGTTTGATTTGTAAATATGATTAATGGTTTTTGATGTTAGCATTTAACATTTTATACTCAAACCTACTCAAACGTGAATCATTGTATTCATTGTAAACGTATCTACTAAAAATATGGGATTCACGAGAAAAAAAAAGATTTGATATTTAACACATATTGATTGCAACACAAGTATTGTGTTTATCGTAATACCTGAAATCATCACATCATTATCATTGACTTCGCGATCGAAATCTCTATTCCTATAACAGATGGAAATAGCTTCGAAAAAGCATCCCGCTGTGCGATCAACTTGTAGTAAGTATTTTTCTAAAAGGCATTTCTAAAATTTCGAAACCATTAAAGACAAAAGAGGAAAAACAACACTTTTAGACCAACATTTGAAAAGGGCGTAGCAGCCAAAATTGATTCCTTCTGATTCTTCCTCCACATATCCTAATCAAATGTTGGTCAGGATTATCATGTGTTTAAGCTTATATGTAGTCTGACAAGGCTTTTAGTGTTTACTGAGCACTTCCACAGTTATTACCTGCGAGGTAAATTTCCCGACTTTAACAGACCATTTCTAGGTCTGTCAAACGATCGCTGGCTTCAAATCAATAACGCTCGAATTACTTCCGCTTTCTTGCTTTTTTCTCCAACCTATCGTATGTCACGTATGTGTCTTTTGGCCTTATGTCGCTTTTGGCAAAATGGCATTTTCCATCGAATGACTTGGTCAAACGACCCTTCCTCTTTTTGAACGATTTTCCGTGGAATTTCCAAGGAAATTCATCAATGAAATAAAAAAAATCCCGTGCAAATTCCAATGAATTTCCTGTGAAGCTTCCGAAGAATTTTCATTGGGAATTCTGAATAGTTCAAAGAATTTCTCAAAACTCTAAGAATTACTTCTGGAAATCTACTTTTTTACTATTTGCCGCATGATCTCAAATTTTCAAAGAGTTCCCCGTGAATACCCCCAAGAGTTTCCTGCAGATATTTCGAAGAATATCCGTTGGAAATTCTGAAGAACTTCCCGTGGAAATTCTGAACAATTTCCCGTAAAAAAATGGAATAATTTCCGTGGAAATTCTGGAGAATCTCGCATTATAATTCGGAAAAAAAATCCGCTGAAATTCCAAACATTTTAATTTGAAAACTTTCCGAATTTTTTACTATGAAACTAACGCAAAAAAATGACGTCTCCGCCGTCTACCAAAATTATAACAACGACGACGCACACCTTTGGCCGTTATGCTACGTCTTCTTCTTTTTCTTCTTCTGTACCTTCCAACTGGAACATGGCCTGCTTTTCAACTTCAACAAGTATTATATTAGCTTCTCCTCAGTTATTAATTGAGAATCGAACCCGCAATCTTTGTATTGGCAATCCTAAGTACATCGTTGCTCGCAAGGCTCATATTTGCCATCATCGTTTGTTTCGGGGTCACCTAGTATAGGGACTGCGGGGCTACAAATGATAGATCGAACGCAATTTTCATGAGCTGCCCCTTCCAGCTGCTGCGGCACACTGAAGACTACCACCCGTCTGTACACAATACACTGAACATTTTATGTCGCTGTGTGACTGCATGCTGTGCCAGAAAAAGAACATTCCTAAAGGAAAAAATCGCGGCAAATATCGAATGGTGCTATTCTTGTTAGCCGAAAATTATTCCTTGTTTTATATTACGCGATTGATCAGAATAATGCGAAAAAGTTGATTATGCCTTCTTTTAACGCACGCGATTGTCCGGAGCAATGCAAAAGAGAGGATCATTCCTTCTTTTAAACTATGCTGTTCGGATGGTAAAAGGACTTTCAGAGCTTTTTGTCGGGCGAAGCTTAAAGCTGAAATCATAGGATTTATTAGAATGTCTTACGATAGTCTTCTCTTAATTGTTTAAACTTAAAAGTGAGCATGAACAATCTCATCCAAGGATTCACGACCTTTCTAAGGAAAATATATAGTTTACATGAGGTAATTTTAATTATATTTCAGGTTAAGTTTACCATCATTAGTTCAGCGTTTGCCAGATGGGTTTTACTGCCGCGATTCTCATAAGAGTCCCATGTCGATTTTCGACGATTTTGATTTTCTTTCAGAAATATGCTTGAAATGAACTCATCTTTAAGGAAAACTGATAAAATAATAGGCTTTGTTCTAGAGATTTGAAAATCAAAACCCACTTGTGTTGTCCCATCTTGCTATTTATTCGCATAACAGTCAAATATCAGATTTAAATATACTTTTGCTTAATAAATAAATATAAAAATACGGTCCATTTCACAGTTCCATAACAATGTACATATATAAAGAATATTGTGCCCTATTTTCAGAAGGATTGGAGGTTTTATCGATTTATTAGAGTTTTTTGAATTCCTCCGTGTAAAACGAGTTGGGAAAATTCAACGGCATATTTCTCAAGTTGAAGAAAACTGACATGGGATGCTTATGCGAATAGGAGCAGTTTAGTTCATCAACAATTCTACAATCCTAGATTAGATAAGTTTATTTTTTTTTTATTAGCGAGACTTTCAGCCCTAGTCTGGCTCGCCTCGTATAAGATTAATTAATAAATCCTTGCATATTGAAGCTTGACAAACTTACTGCATGAGAGAAGTAGATTAAATGCAGTAATCAGTATAAATTTCTAGAGGAGGCACGTTTGCAAAATAACAGTTCTATTGTTAGTAGCTAGCTATCGTTAGTAGCTACAAAAATCGACCATTTTCAACCTTGGTTATTTTATGCTCGGACCATTGCTTAATTTTTTGATTCTCAAGACCCCTTTTTGTATTTCTCGGACGAAGTATACCTACCTTATAGAACCATAGTATTACATAACGACCATCTATGGTCGACGAATTGAAGTGGTGTCTGTGTGTTAGAGTGCGCAAAATCTAACCCATTTTTTAGCACTTATCCTTATCCGAAATAAGTACTTGTCATAAGACGAGTTTGTACCATTCCATTTAATTCCACCACTGACAGATACGTATTTCAACCTCAACAGTAAGGTCGTCTTCAGTGTCTCGTACTTGATTCGACTTAATAAGTAATCAGGTTAAACTCCTCCAGGCTGAAACTTTTGTTTTTTCTTCTTTTTTTTTTTGCACATAAATAAAGAACAAAAAACCCAAATTTATCCCCCAGTGGTGATTATGCCTTTCTCGATTTAATATGTTGAATTCGATGAGTATGGTAAATGCAACGTAAATTGCCTACATTATGGCGGTTAAAAGCTTTGATACGAATATATCACGCTGCTTAAAAATTACTCAACTATGAGCGTAATGGATTGTGCCACGGCCAAATTGATTAATGATTCAAAGTGTGCATGTAAACAGTGTATTTGTTAAACGAAAAATAGAAATATTATGCAAACCGCATGATTTATCAGTAAACAAAAGAAATAGTGTCCAACTAGGAACGTTTCCCCGTCGAATGAAACCAGTTACATTCGATTCGGACAAGTCCTTCTATATGAAACGCGTTTAACAAATGAAAATTCCCGGAGCTACACACATACAGACCGACATTTGCTCAGTATCTCGAGCTGAGTCGATTAGTATATAACACTATGGGTCTCCGAGCCTCCTATCAAAATTTGGCTTTTGGAGTGAAATTATAGCCTTCTGGTAAAACTTTGTTGTACGAGGAAGGCAAAAAGTTCTTCGCTATATTGTACAACATCTGGATCTTTGTAATATTCTACCGTGGTTTTGGTGAATAAATCGTAGGGTTAGGCGGGGCAAGATGGGTCAGGGCCGTTTTTGAGCATCGTGTACATTTTAATGTGGAGATTATGACTTTGTAAGAGGAATAGTTTGGTTATATTTTATTGTCACTCGATTAAACACACTTTCAATAAAACGTGTAATCTCGTCGAGCAATGTAAAATTTAAACATTCTTAGTAACATAGTGAAAATATTCTAAGTAATGTACTGCCGTGAATCGCATATTTGTCCCATATGCATAGGAAACCCAGCAAAGATGGGACAGATATGCGATTCACGGCAGTGTAGGTGATGTTGTACTTACTGCGTTAAAATAAATAAATTTGATACAAAATTAGACATTCTAACATGAGCTTACAAATGGGGCAAGATGAGTCAGCACATACTGAAGGGCATAGTTCGTATTCAGAACATATTTTCCATTGCTGATTCAATCATTTTGAGCATAATGATGTTAATTTGTTTATTAAAAATGTGTATTTTTTGTCTTTAAGAAAGCAATACACAGACGGCATGTTTTCATAAGACGTACCAATTATGGCCTGCAAGGAGGAGTTAGTGGCTTAAATCGGATCTTTAATAGAGTGGCACCGTTGTTCGACTTCAACAGTACACGTGATATGCTTCGTCATAAGTTTTCGTCATTATTTTCTAACAGGTGTCCGTAATACTGTGAAGATGAATGTAGATTATTGATTGTTATTTTTTGTTCTATTTTTATTTTGTTTTACTTCTACCTGACCTGATTTGTATCTCTGTTTTTGTTTTATATTATTACCAACATCATTGGGGCTATTTTAAGCCTGTTGGTGGATAAATAGATAGATAAGAATTGGCAGACATTTTTAAATATAAAGCCATTTCCTCAGCTTAAAAGCTTAAAAATCCTATCTATCTGTGTGTAATTCAATATCAAAAATCAAAACAATATTAATTGCAGAATTTAAGGATGACCCATCTTGCCCCGCTGTTTGACCCATCGTACCCCGTCTTTTTTTGATTGACAGAAAAATAGACTTCTATCTTAATGACTCAAAATGAAATGAAAAGTGGAGATTTTGTTATTTCATACCCCTGGCTTACAGATTATGAGCTATTTTTATAGATCCACGTTGAAAAGTTGAATAAAAATGTTTCTGTTTTCAGACATTCAGGATTCGCCTTAGGCGACCCATCTTGCCCCATCATACCCTAATTTACTTTCAACGATAAAATAAATACGATACCTACCATTATTTTTATATACTCAGGCAGGTGGTTGTATTTGTTGGCGCACGAGCATTTTTTTCCGTTGCTTTTGCTTGAATTTATCATCTTGGAGAGTTTTTAGCGAAAGAACCAAACTGCTCGGCAGCCAGATATTCCAAATAAGAATTTATTTATTTATTGATTGTATAATTGACATGTTTGTAGACCGTTTGCAATTAACCTTAAATACTAAATTGTGTTACACTTTATCTTTGTAATATTGCCCTTCATCAGATGGTAATCTGTTGTCTGTCGTAAGGTGCAAAAGTATTTTTCAGCTTTGTCGTAGAAAATGTGAAGTCAATAGAATTGCAGTGTTAATCGTAAATAAGCATCATTTGGTTAATGGGTCCGAATTTTTCATAGTTAATACAACCCGAAATACAAAATGACCTAAACTTCCAATAAATTTTTGTTTTTTCTTGTACCGCCATAGGGGATGAGAATGGGTCATCGCTCTCACCGGCAGCCTGGAGGTCGTAGAGCAAAATCGTTTAAAAAGGTCTCTTATATTTTAGTCTTCTTGTCCTCAGATCAATCCATTCTACAAGCATTCTAAGTAGTTGAAACAGTGACCCTATAATGGGTGATGCAACTGAGCAGGATGTCCTTCGATTTTGAGCAGATATGGACGATTGTAGGTCAATGCCCAGAAACCCATTGCCCAGAAAGAGATTCCCCAGAAATCATTTCCCCAGAATGCACTACTCCCCGGAAAACCATTCCCCAGAATAGCACAATCCCCAGAAAGACATTTCCCAGAATGCCCCCATCCCCCGAAAGACATTCCCCAGCATACCATACCCCAGAATGCACCATTTTCTAGATTTGACTAAATACCACTAAAAAAAGTTCGTATTAATACTAAATATATACTAAATACTCGTTTGACATAATGCCGTTTGGCATAAGTCCGTTTGGTATAAGTGCGTTTGGCATAATGACATTCGGCATAAAGACCATTTGACATAACGATCGTTTGACAAGAAAAATAGTCATAATGATTTTAGGGACATTTAGCATAACGACCATTTGGTATAATGACAATTTGGCATACAAATTGAAAAATTCATAAAAACTCTAGGATTTCTTCCAATCAAATGCGTGCATGCTTCCTCGTTATAAGGAGAAATCGTGAGCTTTAAAAATGGAATCATCAGGTCATTTATCTTATTCGGTTCGTATGCGTTGAAAAGAAATCATATACATTTCGACTTTTGCGATCTTTTAAAAAATGGATCATCTAGTCTTCTGCCTTCTTTCGGAAAAAGGCGTACTTTTGAAGCGGTCATTTACTCTTTTGCCCTTTTCAGGGCAAATGCATGCTTTTAAAGAAGTCATCTACTCTTTTGCCTTTTTTAGGGTAAATGCATACTTTTAAAGAAGGAGTAATCTACTCTTTTGCTTCATCCCGGGCAAATGCGTACTTTTAGAGAAGGAGTCATCTACTATTTGCCTTATTCCGGGCGAATGTATACTTTTAAAGAAGGAGTTATCTACTCTTTTGCATTATCCCGGGCAAATGCGTACTTTTAAAAAAATGAGTCATTTACTCTTTTGCCTATTTCCGGGCAAATGCATACTTTTGAAGAAGTAATTATCTACTCGTTTGCCTTTTTTCCGGGCAAACGCATACTTTTAAAGAAGGAGTCATCTACTTCTAAGAATGGAAATCATATATTCTTATGACCCATTGCATTTGATACTTTTTTCAACGATTATGCCAAATGTTCATTATGCCAAATGAGCTCGAGGTACCCAACAAATTATGTCAAACGGCCTTTAGACATTTAAGTCGTTATGCCAAACGGTTTTATGCCATATGGTCTTCCCCCAATATGAACAATGAACATAATGAATTATCTGCTCCTTCGTATTATATGTGAACCTTAACAAACAAATCAAATGGGCTCCATTTCGGGCAAATGCGTGCTTCAAAAGAATACAGCATATGTCGTTTTGCCTTATTCCGGGCAAATGCGTGCTTCAATATAAGTATTTTTGAATAGAAATATAGTATCTGGTATTTATAATTTATAGAAATGACAGCGAAAGACATAGTTTTTTAGACTGATACTTTTTTCTGGGGAACGGATCATTCTGGGTTTTTGGTTTCTGGGGAATGGGTCATTCTGGGGATTTCTTTTCGGGGAAATAGTACATTCTGGGGAATATCATTCTAGAGAATTGGTCGTTCTGGTAAATGGAATTCTGGGAAATACCATTCTGGGGAACTGATTCTGGGGATTGGTATTCTGGGCATTGACCTACAACCGATATGGACACACATTAGCGCTGTCCAATAAGCAGCTCGAAGTAGCTCAAAGTTGTTCCCGTCCTGCTCGTTCTTTTTTGTCAACAAATGGGCATGAGAGAGATGGGAACAACTTCGAGCTACTTCGAGATACTCATTGGACAGAATTAATAACTCAATAATCCCTAATTATGTTATTGATATCTTACTCTGTTATGAACTTGTCTTACTGAAGAGGTAAAATACCAAAGCATTCATATCACAAATTAATATGTACTTCAGGCATAACATACTGTTTTACAGAAATGTCCCGATTTTATCACCCCCTGGTGAATTTTGGGGTGCTAAAATAGGAAATGTGACAAAATCATAAAAAAAATTTCAAGTTTTTAGTTTGTTTCACAAATATAAATCAATTTATGCTTTGGAAAGGCAAAATATGCGAACGGAACTCGTAATTTCTAGTCGAAAAGGCTATAAAATTTCGTGTACCGTATAGACCGAAGGATCCTCTTCCACCACTAACGAAACGTAGGCAACACTTTTACTGGTTTTCTTTTCCTGCTGCTTTGCGAAGTCCTTTCGTTGTTTCTTTTGTTGTTCCCGGGGTTTCCGCTTGAGACAGATGTTCATCCGGTGCCTTCCATTTTTCAGAGCAATCATTTATTCTTTTTTTTTTAATCTTTATTAGTGAGGTTTTTAGCCCTAGGCTAGTTCACCTCAGAGATACATTTATTCTTGTTTCCTCCATACAATATGTTCCTCATCCAATTCATGAAATGTAGCGATGAAGGGATTTCCTTTTTCACATTCATATATACGCCACGTACACCAGTGCACGCGTCGAGGCAAAGTTCAGCGGGGAATTTTTCGCGAACAACATTCTTCACCTCGCCATACTTCCCCAGCACTACAGCTAGTTCATGGTCTGTAACCTCAGGGGGTAGATCGTGCATGCGCACATATTGACATGTATACAGCGGCGTCTTTTTCATCCACATAACGGAAAATTAGATCCTCCGAGTTGGAAGGCAATGCATGCCGCATTACTTCCTACGTTATTGATGAACACGGCTTTTTCTTGTGATATTCTATAAATAGTCTCAATTTGGCCGTAATCCGTCTCCAGCATCTTCACAAATTGAACATCTTGTGTTTTAACCTCACACATCGCGACGACAAAAACAATCGAATTGATGGTAAAGAAAGTGTACTGAAAAACAACAGACAGCTACCGCGTGGTTCGTACCGAACAACAACCTATTACTCTGTCGAGACTCGAGAGCTAAAAGCAGACTGGTCAATACTGTATTACAATACCAAACGCATAACAAATTATTATTCTTTTGGTATTAAAATACTTGAGCATTTTATGCCTGAAATATTTTGCATATTAATTTATAGTATTATTTTCTGGTTTTTTTCCTCGAGTTTTACCTCTTATGCAAGGCAAGTTCTTACCTACTTCTGTTATCGAGGTTGTCACTCCTGTTCAGGTGGGAGTTGTACACTTATTACGTGAGTTATTTTTCTGGGTTTCTCAAGACCAAACCCCAAGCCCCATCCCACCACCTCCCCTGGTGAGCTATAATAACTCCTTC
This sequence comes from Armigeres subalbatus, assembly GCF_024139115.2. Taxonomy (NCBI): domain Eukaryota; kingdom Metazoa; phylum Arthropoda; class Insecta; order Diptera; family Culicidae; genus Armigeres; species Armigeres subalbatus. Next base: position 173,204,663 of record NC_085141.1, on the reverse strand, counting down.
GCCAACAGTATTGAATTTTTACTACGGTGCGAGTCCCCAAAGTCTAAAAATAAAACATACTACACAAGAAGAGTAAAAAATCCCTTACGTAATTCATGCATGAAATTAAAAGTAATAAATTATACAATAGAATATAGTTTCAACAAATGTTTAGTACCTACTAGAAGAAATGAAAAACAAATATCACAAGTAGAAAAACGAGCTGAAATAAAAATCTTAATAGGTAAATGAATAACATTTGAAATCATGAACATACATTTAATTCTATAAGCAGATTTCCGGTGAATTGACTTTAGAGCACGTTTATGTACTGTATTGTACGTTGGTAATCCAGTAGTAAGTAAAAACTAAACTTTTTGCATGCATTTGTTCTCTGTATAGTTTTCCATGGACCGGTCGTTCACTTCATGTATGGTTATGTATATATTGCGCTGAATCTGAACCATGTAATATGCATATTAGATTTACCCGGTGGTAGTGGCGTTTTATAACCATTTCGGTATTATTCTTACTGTGTCCGCAAAACAAGTATATCCGATTTGCAGTTCATTATATTCATGTAACCATCATAGACATCCAAAACACATTATCACTCATAACGCTGAGTGCGTTTTAAGCAAATCACAAATAAAGATTACTTTGCGTTAACCTATACAAATTTTCTCCATCTTCTCTTTGTTCCAATGCCTCTTTAATAGACGACGTGGGAGACGATGAGTCCAGTTGGCACGATCGGGTGAGTTCGGGATTCGACCGGCTGGTAGCATTCGCTTCAACAGAGCTGGATAAAACGCGTCGCTCCAACGAGGACGCTCCACCATCGTCGACTAGTTGCACTACCTCACCTGATTCCGGTATCAACCAGAGTGACCACAGTCGCACCTTCCTTTCGTCGTCGTCTTCCTCATCTCAGCTAGATGTTCCGCCTAGTAGTTCAAGTGCCGGTAGCGGCAGCAGCGTAAGTAGTGGCCTAATGAAACACGTTGTGCCAATAATTAAATCCTCACCTGCGGAACCGGTAGAAAGTCCACCACTCTCAGATGTAGGGCTTCCACGAACACCGAGTCCGTCGTCTAGTCCTCCCCTTTTGTACCAATCTACGTCGGGCTTGCCCACTGCAGCACAAAACCTATTGCATAGTGGAAGCAATTTGAAGATTCCTTTGAAATATCAACGGCAGTCTAAGGTCCCATCGGAAAAGCACTACAAGAAGAAATTCCGAGAACGCAACTGGGAAGAGTACGAAGAAAGCATCGGTGGAAGACTCAGCTCAACCGGTAGTGCAGAACCATTGGATCCGGACTATGCGGATGGTTTCGGAAATACGGGCACAGCCAACCCGATCAGTGGTACCGTCACTATGGGGCTGGGCAACGTAAATGCTCTGGAAAACGCTCAACACAGCGACAACCTTCTGCTCCACCACCACAAACACAAATCAGCCAAGTTTCGTCCCAAGGGCAAAGACTGGAACTGGGATGATGAACATTCGAACACGTCTTCGTCCAGCTCACACCGACATCGCTCGGGGAACACTCCAACGTAATCGGTCTAGCACAGAGATCAATACACTGCGCTATCTCTTTGAAGTGGAAATCTTTTGTTGTTAGATTGTATATTGTTTACGAAACCCAGTTAGGGTTCAGATTTAGTTCACTACGGTCATTGTATGTAGGAATTATTAGTTAAAATATATCGCGTTTTAGTTATATTTTATGACACGTTTCAACTGCTCAATATAAAAGTGTAATAAATCCTGCCGTAACTAAAGTAAATTTGTTAAAAGACTGAATCCTCACTAGGTACTACTTCTAACCGAACGAATCATTCATTTAATGCAGCCAAAATTTATCCATTTAGGCACATTTGTCGGGGTTCTCTTTTATCATATTTATTAATTTTACTTTCTTGTTGATTCTCTAACATTTTTAGTTACCGTTAACAGATTTGTTTTTAATTTTCTCTATTGATTATCTTAAATGTCGGAAGTGAGGTGGAAATCGTTGACTCACGATAAAAGAGTCGATATCGACTTATTGCACCCATTTTTTCGTATAGGAGCTAATTGTCGCACAGAATTCAAGACAAAATTTTCAAAACGATTTATCTGCTTTTGTAAACAAAGATTCAAACGACGATTTGACGAATCTGATAGCTCACCCACGCAAACCAACACCATAAACAGGTAGCGGAAACCTTCACCTACACTGAGCCAAATCACCCGCCGTGTAATGAATGAAAAATCATTCAAGGATCTATCATTTTCATGGTTCCTAATATTGAATGAAATATCCATTTGGATGAATATCCACTTGAATTTGATATATTTTAATGTAGTTGTTAAATGTTAACTTGCCAAATAATAACCCTGTTTCTATTCACTTGCATCCCATAACAAATATCATTCGCAAACAGCATGATACTGCGTTGAATCCTGATTATACGGAAAATCATTCAGTAGATATTCATACGTCACGTTGTTGTGCTATTTGTAAAGATGGCAAGCTCGCGACATCACAATCAAGAATCCAATGGTAAGTGACTACTTTTCCATAAATTATGCTGGTGATATATGTAGTTTAAAAAGAGTTCCATTTCAACTAAAGTAAGATTCATCTTTGCAGGCTTATCGCCATTACAAAAGTTCTCGATGCTTGAGGTTTGCCTTGCCTTTTTTACCATTTTTCTACGAAACCGTCATGATGGCATGTCAAACATCTTTTGCAGAAATGTAACATACTGTTGTTCTATTTCAATGATGAAGATTCGATTAATTTGTTTATACAGATGGTAAGTTCATGACTATTGAAATTGGCTTCAAGCCAAGGAATTACACATGTTGTCCTTTCCTAGGCAGTCACCAGAAACGATCCACTGATGGAAAAGTACCCGAAACAGGATTGTGCGGTATTTGGCAACTAGGTATATGAAGTGACGGAATCGTGATGAAATTGACTTCCATATTAATCAATTCCATTCCTAAACTTCTATTATTACTGTGTGCGGGACGATGGTACAATAAAATTCACCTGAAACTAAAACGTTTGGTTATCTGTTTCATTTCTCATACATGTTTTGAGTGAAAAAAGTCCCATTAACTATATCAAATAAAATCGCATTTTAATTAACATTCATTTCGCTAATGTCTGTTTATCCGTTTAATGTTTGAATGATGATCATCTCCTAACAAACTTGTTTTTATTATCATTTGAATGATTATGCATCGGTTCAAGTATGATATTCATACAACTTGTTTCAAATTTGGCATGTAGTGAATTGAATGATGGTATTTCATAAATCATCTGATTTTAGGCATGGGGCTGGGGTGAACCAAAAATCATACAGTTACTGGCAGAACCCTTCGTTCAGTGTACCTATTGGTGGTGTTGGTTTGCGTGGGAGAGCTATCAGATTCGTCAAATCGTTGTTTGAATCTTTGTTTACAAAAGCAGATAAGTCGTTTTGAAAATTTTGTCTTGAAATATGAAAAAAAAAACTATTTCAGATCTGTTCCATTATGTTTTTGACCAGTCGATTTCGACTGTTCTTGGATGCAGCAATCTATTATTAGAATAAACCCAATAGATTTGGGTTTGAATGCAATTCGTCGTACACGCTTAAAATTACTTACTTATGGATCCTGTACACCTCCGGTGGTGCAAAGGGCCGACTTGAAAGATCTCCATCCTGAGCGTTGCCCGGCTATCGCTTTAACCTGTTGCCAGGTTAGATTTCGGTCGACTTCTTTTATTTCTTTATTGAGGCTTCGCCGCCATGAGCCTCTGGGTCCGCCTCTGCTGCGATGTCCCGCTGGGTTCCAGTCTAATGCTTGTTTACAGATTTCGACCCAGCCCCACTTCCGATCCCGAATTTCTGTTGCTATCGGCCTCTGGTGACAACGACGATGGAGCTCGATGTTTGAGATCCAATTGTGAGGCCACCAGGCCCGAATTATATACCGCAAGCATCTGTTAATGAACACCTGCAGCCGTTGAGTGTTCTCCACTGATACACACCATGTTTCGCTAGCGTATAGCAGCACAGATTTCACGTTAGAGTTGAAAATTCGTATTTTGGTGCGTTCACTTATCTGCCTGTTTTTCCAGATATTTCTTAAACTCGCAAAGGCAGCCCTTGCTTTCTTGATCCGTGCGCCTATGTCGATCTTGGAACACGCTTAAAATGGTTAACACAAATTTGTGTTTCATTTTGTGGTTTCATTCACATAAAACGGGCCTTTCTTGGAACAACACATATTATGTGCAACTACCATTTGTTGTACCCGACGGCTAACGATTTTCGATGAGCTCATTCCACACAGTGCGAGAGTGAAAATTGGCAAACTTTCGCACACTTATTCAGAGGATTTTCCAATTGAATAACGATTTTCCAATTGATAAACGAAACATAGTGCGATGAAAGCACATTATTATTGTTCCGCCATTGTAACAAACTCGAGCAAAACCTATCCATGAGCCACCAGTGATCGCTTGGCAAAGTAATAATTATTTTAAATGTGATAGCAGTGTACGGTTAAATATTCTCAAGTAACGTAATCGAAGCCAACTAGGCTTTACCCCGCAATTGGTTGCAAAAAAATCTATTTTGTTCAATTTCTTTAGTTGGCTTCAACTGACAAAACACAACTCCACGAAGCCAGAATAATTCATCGTACAATTATCGAAAATTTATATAATTTATAAGGTCTTTTTTGGAAGCTTAAAGGAAGGGGTTTCGCTCGAAATAACAGTTTCTTTTTTTGATGCAGCCTTCCACTGCTTCTCCACTACATTTTCTTTCGGTATCGCCCTCATTTCCTTTCCATCGATTGGTTCTTCTTTAATGGCTCTACATTCCAACAGGAACTTGGCCTGCTTTTCAACTTTGTATTCTATTAGCATTTCATCAGTTATTAATTGAAAGCTTTTCTATGCCCGCCATTGCATTAGTATGTATAGTGTGTAGCAAGTACAATGGATACACTATTGGGTTTATTCTACGAGTCGAGTGACGTGAGGTGAGTCGATTTTAGCAATTCTCACGTGAGGTGACCATGTTATTCAAATGGGGCTATACGACTCTTCTCACGTCATTCGAGCAATCTCACGTCACTCCACTCGTAGAATAAGCCCATATATGTCCAGGGCAGTGGCGTAGCCATGGGGGAGAGGGGTTGGACATAACCCCCCCTCCCAGAGACAATTTTTTTTGTTGAAAAAAATGTTCGGAAACCTCAACACCAACCTGGCGAAAACAATGCACAGTTCAAGGGAAAGCTATACAACAAACTACCGCTTGCAGCGAAAACAACAACCTTCTACTATTTTGAAAGATGAAAACTGAAAAACAAAGCTATTAAGAATTTCTATATTTGAAATATTGGCTAATGTTTTCCTTGGCTTATGTGCACACACACACAGACAGACATGTGCTCAGTTCGTTGAGCTGAGTTTATTTGTGAATGGCACTATAGGTTTTCGAGCCTTCTATAAAAATATCGTTTATGGAGTCGAATGATAGCCGAAAGGTACAACAATATTCGACTTTCTTAAATTTAAATCAAAAGTTTTTTTTATGTTCTTGTAATTTGATTTTTTTGTGGAAGTCCCTATAACGTAGTCCAAGAGCAAATTGCCCTGCCCCTAGATCTAGAATCATATACCTATATGATCGTGCGATTTCACCAAAATGTTGTAATTTTGTAATTTTGGCTATCCCGCCGCAGATGACATATTTAAAACATTATATTGTTAAAAAATGTAAGAACAGATCATGACTTCAAATAACCTTCCAGATAAGGTTCTCCAATAGCCTATTCAGATTACAAGCATTTACGAAGTATTTGACGTGATATCATATGAACTGAAAATAAGATGAATGAACTTTGGCATCAAGACACTCTGTATCATGGCATTAAGTTTGTAATCTGAATAGGCTACAAAATAATATTTTACAGTACTATCCTGACATATAGACCTAATTCAAACTAAATTCAAATGAATGCTTTCCGGTTTATTGATAATATCTGTGTTCATCTAGCAACTATTGTTCCGTTTTTCGATACAAATTTGCAACTCGGATTAGAAAGGCGTACCAAAGTCAATATTGAACGAAACTGCCAATCTGTTATCGAAAAACAATCTCAACCATTTTTTTCAACAGATTATTTTCAAGTTTGTCGAAAATCTGTCGAATTATCTGATATGTATTTGTTTTTTTTTTAAATTAAAACGATTCAATAATTCCACGTTTTTGCCATTTAGAGCGTACAAAATAATATTAACTATTTGGAAAAAAAATGGCAGATCATTGAACTACAAAGAAACTCGTGTTGTCTTGTAGTCCATACACTCGTATAATTAAATAATCACATAACAACTAGTAATTAATCTACGACGTGTAGCGAATATAGAGGAGTTGGACGATAAACGATATTAGAGAAGGCATCAATAGAACTGTATAGAAGACGGGAACGAATGTCACTTGGTTACAAAATCATAATGCGCAAACACACATTATTGATGGTAGACTGCATTTGGAATGACCATCATCAAATCACACACAGATTAGCTTATAATAGCAGGGAAACTTGAAAAATGAACACCTCAGAAGCAACATATTTTTATGGATTTCCTGTCTAGAAAACTTTAGAAAAAAAAAAGTAGGAGATAAATCGTGTAAATAGGTACCTACGACGATGTTTTACCAGGTTTTTAAAACTCTAGCTTATTTTGTACACTCCTGTAGAGTGTGTTTGTAATTCGTATTTATGTATCGAAACTCGGAAACTGACTCGTTTTGTTCGGTTTGCCTTTTACTTGTAAGTAGCTAATCATTCGTTTATTGCTGATAGATAAAACATTTTGTTGACTATTTAGGCTGACTAACTTGCTAATTTTAACAGAATGTATTCGAACTGTTCAGTGGGGGTAATACTCAACTTTAATTAACGGTTTCGGGTCAACCTGTCCTGAGACAGCTGAAATGATCGGAATAATGCATATTCAACTTGGTTTTAGCATGAAAAAAATAAAAATTAAGTGCATTGACGATGTCATTTGTAATGAAATGTAAATATTGATCGATGATTTGTAAAATAGCTGAACATATGGGAATATTTCATTAGAGTAATAAACAAGATAACAGTAATCAGCTACCTACACAAACATACAAAATGTCCCATTAGATTTTTCTACATATTAGACAATTAAGAGAAGAATATGAATCATATTCTTAAAAATAACCCCACGCAACACTACCATGTTACATAATAAAAAAAAACCTCATAAGTCGTTGTTTTATGTATATAATATGTAATTAGGTAATTGTATAGTTTTCACATTTGTAAAATACGACTTTCTTTTAATTATTGCAAACTATCGCGATTTCACTTCCGTTATGTTCATTCGTTTTATTTATTCTGTAATATAAGCGACATAAAATGTTCAATTTATAGACATCGCTGATATATTTTGGCAAATTATTTTATTTGTCAATATTACTAAACGAAACAAAATAAACACAAGATTGGGGGCATGAATGCTATTGCCTGCGAGCGTAAGACAAAATAAAATAAAGTAATAGTAATCATACACACGCATTAGGAAGCAAACCATAAGTAGCCCCATTTTATGACCGAAAAAATAACACCTACTGTACTATTACTATAAAAGAAATACATCTGAGAGAAAATAAAATCACATATTATTGCAAATGTTCAGCTCATATAATAATTGATGATAATCTCACGAACCTTTACTTTTTTAGCTAGATAGAAAGAAAGGCAAAAACTGTTCCGAATCATAACAAGCCATGATAAGAAATTTATCAAACTTGTATACTGCCGTTATACGCATACTTGTTCCATGTTTGCTGGGATTCCCTATATACATGGGACAGTTATGCGTATAACGGCAGTATACAAGTGCGAAAAAACAGAATCGGATAGGCAGTACCCACAGAGAAGTGAAGATTCTCGCTTTGTTCTTGCTCATTTTGTGTTGGGGACCGCACAGCTGTGTAGAACAAGTTGAAATGCATCATCGAAACCAGTGCTCCCCGCGTTTGGAGGTTTTTAAAATAAATTTATCGTGAATTTAATTATTTAAAAGAAATTTATCATGAATCAGTTCTTTCTCAAGGCAGCTTACAAAAATGTCGGTAGAGGTGATCGAGGCAATATGGGCCACCTAAGGAAATCGTGCCGAAAAGCGCTGAAAAGCTCAAAAAACATCATTCAAATGTAGTTGACTTATACTAGAGAATGTTACCTTTCATATTACATCGATAAATGACGAAAAATGCGTTTGGAAATTGTTGGAATGCACTTTTGAAAATGTATTGATTTCAATGTGTGTTCCCGACTATACGGGGCAATATGAGTCACCATTTGGGGCAGTATGGGACACCCATCCAAAACGTTTATTTAGGCGAAAAAAGTATCGTAATAAGGAAGAATATGATATTCCTACAACAGTTTGGAGTATTTCATACCAAATAAAATTAATAAACCGCTTAACAGCAGACTGAACCGATTTGTCACTCGTCACCGTTAGAACAGCCACATTTCAATTGGTCAATGGTCATTTTTTCTGTTTCGATCGCAGTAATGCGCTGTTGTAATTTTTCCGTATATGATAATATATGATAATATTCTTGTATTTGACTACTGAAATTTGAGCTTTTTCGCATTTTAAGGCCTGATACCTTGATCTGTGCAGGTATGCTCATATTGCCCCATAGAGACTGGTTTTGGAAAAAAAAAGTTTTATGGTAAATTTAGATTTGTATCAATACAAACATGTGTGCACGATATTCAATTTTAATATATCTTTTGATTGTGGTGTATTTTTGACCTGCATTTTAATCAGTTTTATGTCAAAACCTTATTTATAAACTTCAAATCTTATAATAATTTTGACTATGCAGCGAAAATTTACATTTTCAAGTGTATTTTCATGTTTGAATTGAAAATGCGGTTTTCACGTTGAGTCATATGTGGAGCATCGGATCATCTCTTAATGATCATATAACTTTTACATGATAAAACTTGTCAATAAGCTCAAAATGAGGGTGGCTCATATTGCCCCGTATGTTCATATTGCCCCTACTAACCCTATACTACATATCGTATATGTATACAGAGATGATAAGTGAGAGACTTTTTCATTCTCCTTTGGATTCAATCCCTGCCCACCATCATTGAACCTGTTTTGCCTTTCTCTTGTAACAAAGTTGTACCGAAGCTTCATACAAAAAGTGTGACATAGGGGGAAGGAGGGGTTTGAAAAAGTCTAGTTTTTGCGTTACGTAATTAATAGATCTTCCCATAGTGATTATATGGGTCTACTACAAAAGGCCGAATCACAAAAGGCCGAATGAACTCGGCAGACCAACAAAGTGGACCGGAGCAAGCGCGCGCTCGCTCCGGTCCACTTTGTTGGTCTGCCGAGTTCATTCGGACTTTTTTTTATTCAAATACTTAATATAATTTAGATTATTCGGATTATTTTCTGATTTCTTACCAAAAGTCAGTTTCTCTTAAATTAGGAGAAAATTAAATACAATTGAGAACACCGCGTTACAGTGAGTTATACAGCTTTTAGTTAAAAACGTAATAATTGGAAAAGTTGATTTTGTTTAGCTTCTGATGTCGCAATTAGATCGTGAGTAGTGCGCATTATTGGCACAACCATGCGTCATGAAGCGCACAACTCCTTCATTTTACGAATCGGAGATTTGATTCTGTAAGCTATGATCCGGTAGATTTTAACTCGGGCCCTTGCATTAGATTTGGGAATTTGACTTTTCTCAATACTACTGATGATCATTAGGTTACTGAATCAGCACTTTAAAGTGTTAATATTTATATGTATACAGTGTTCAGTTATGTTAATTCTTTCATTACTGCAATGAAGATTGATTTATTATGCAATATCTTCTTCTTCTTCTTCTTCTTATTGGCATTACATCCCTACACTGGGACAGAGCCGCCTCGCAGCTTAGTGTTCATCAAGCACTTCCACAGTTATTAACTGCGAGGTTTCTAAGCCAGGTTACCATTTTTGCATTCGTATATCATGAGGCTAGCACGATGATACTTTTATGCCCAGGGAAGTCGAGACAATTTCCAATCCGAAAATTGCCTAGACCGGCACCGGGAATCGAACCCAACCACCCTCAGCATGGTCTTGCTTTGTAGCCGCGCGTCTTACCGCACGGCTAAGGAGAGCCCCTAATATGCAATATATAAGGCCCCTTATTATGCAATATATAAGGATTAAAATTGACTCTGTAAACACCGTCACACAACTTCTTTCAATTGAAAGATTGAACTTTGACGGTCAACTGACGTTAATACCTCAACTGAATAAGATTGATTGAATCGCCGCTAGTGGTTGCAAAACACGTGGACAAGTTTTTTTTTTATGGGGCAGCATAATAAAAGTAAACGTCGATTTTTGAGTATTCCAAGTTCTCTTGGTTGGAAGATTGAAACTTTTGTAATGATTCGGCCTTTTGAGATTCGGCCTTTCGTGGTTCGGCCTTCTGGGTTTTCGGCCTTTTGTGGTATGCTAGAACATTTTCGGCCTTTTGTGATTCGGCCTTTTGTACTGATCCCGATTATATATATACACTCTAAAAAATCATCACGTCATATTCACGTGAAAAATCACGTAACTGATCTGTCTTGAACAAACGACGATTGTTACGTGAGGTTAGTAATGTACACCTGAATTTCACGTAACTTCTACTGAAAATCTTGGTGAATATGACTGTATATCCAAGTAAACAATTTAATTTTGTAATTGTGAGATTGTGTTAGTGAGATAGCAGCTTAGGCATTAGCGAAAGACCTGCATTGTAAACAAGAATGAATGATAAATAACCTAAACACAATTAGGCTTCGCGGAGGTAAGTGATATTTCAGGTGCATCTAGGCGGATATTTTCCATGCCTGCGTGTTTCCTCCTTGGAAAAAAAATTAACGGAGTTTGGATAAAAATTATTAGATTCATTGAAAAATGATGTGAAAGTAAAGGAAACTGTATGGAAGTCTAGAGCTACAGTTTTCCGGTCGCGTTATAGTATAAATCTTCTTGTCTTGGTTCCACTACTTTTTGTTTAATTAACAGCAATATTAGCAATTTTTGAGCAAGAAACTGGTTTTAAATTCTCAGCGATTCTCATTGACATTATTTCTCAACAAATCTGATAAATTTAATTCATCATCCGCCGATAACTTTGTTTTGCCTTTCTCGTACAACAAAGTTGTACCGAAAGGCTATATGATTGCTTCAAAAAAGAACTTTTGATAGAAGGCCCGGAGACCCATAGTGTTATATACCGATCAACTCACCTCGACGAACTGAGGTGATGTCTGTATGTGTGTATGTATGTATGTGTGTATGTGTACAAATTTTGTAGACACACTTTTTAGAACTTAGCATTATTCGATTTACTCGCAACATTATTTGCTATTGAAAATTGGCTCGATCGGACATTGCATTTCGGAATTATTGAAAAATCATTGTTTTTTCCCAAGGGTGTTCTTCCCCCCTTGGAAAAAAAATTCAAAACAAAAATTTTTTTTTTTTTCGATAATGACTTAATGATTTTAACTAATGCATGTTTTTGCAAAATGTGATCTATTCTCCTAAAGAGCTTTTTTGACCTTTCTAATGTGATTCTTTCAATATATTTTATAATGCACGAGAAAGGCATCATCACTGCTAGGTGGTTTAATTTTTTTTTTATTCCTTTATTTATTTGTTAGGCACTCTGTGTTACTTAACCGCTACTGTGCCGAGATCTACTGTGGTATTCTGCTCTACAGAATCAACACAGAATCTATTTTTAGATTTCCATTACCATTATTGTTGTCGTTGCCAGTCCATCTCATCGTGAGTCCATTGTGTCCGTTTGTCCATGTCGTGTATTCAATGATCGTTGCATTGTTCGGTTGCCATTAATCCGGGTAATGTTGGAGGAATGCCTCCGAGAAGAACAAGTTGTCAGTCGTCATCAGGCAGCCGTGACGGTAAGGCGCGTACCCCAAACGCCACCGTATGGGCTGCGGATCTGGTGACTGACGAGGGTTTGGTGTAGGGGCTGGGAATCGAACCCATGACCATTCGCTTGTAAGGCAAACGTGTAGCCAACTACGCTACGGGACCCCCCTGATAGGTGGATTAATCTGGGTTTTTTTTTCTTCAACAATAACTCCGAAGCGCAATGACCAAATGACGGCATTCCCTGTATCAATGCATCAACAACGCGAAAAGATTCGCTTGTATGGGCAGTCCCTGTTCATATTTGCATCCATTCCAAAATCACTATATTGCAATACATTTCAAAACATGTATTGGTTACCTGCTGTCTCAACGTAACTCAAGGAAAGTAAATTTTGTTCAGGTTACTTGTCATGCAGGTCACTCTTACGTGAAAAGTATGGTCTATGAGAACCACATTTGTTTTCAGGTAAAAATGACGTGATGATTTATATATACAAAAATAGATTTATATATATATATATATATATATATATATATATATATATATATATATATATATATATATATATATATATATATATATATATAGGGGAACAGACGGCTTTGGCAGGTTTTGTTCTATTATTGGCAGGGGGGTTTTTGTCGACCAAATTTTATGAAATTTGGTCACAATATTCTTTGATATGCAAAGAATGTTTAGGCCAAATTTGAGCAAAATCAGTCATAAAAAAACCCCCTGACAATAATAGAACAAAACCTGCCAAAGCCGTAATTCCCCCTATATATATACAGCGATTCCACGGGAAAAGAATAGAGTTGAAAAAAAAAGTTGTCCAATTTTGCTCAAAATCGCTTGGTATGTTCTTCATCGAAAATAATTAGACCCGTATTTTTTTATTTTTTTATTAGGGTGACCATGTTCGATATAGGGTTACCAGAAAAATCGCTATTTTTCGAAATTTTTTATTTTTAAAAAATCATAACTTTTGAACCACTGGATCGATTTGCAATATTTTTTTATGGATAGAAAGCTTATTACTTCTAGTTCTTACTAAAAATTTTGGTTTGGTGTATTGGTGTACTCAAATTAGCTAAAATGGTCAAAATATTCGTTTTTAAAGATTTTTTAAATGTTGGACCACACCGACTATATATTTTTATATTTTTTTATGAAAATTCAAATATTTTTACATAACATATCAAAAAATTAGAAATGTTCATCGAGCCGTTTTTGAGTTACATTTTTTTGAAAATTTCAAGTTTTCTGCCCATACACACATGGAATGAACGTTATTCTCCACTATTTCAAATAGCTCAAATTAAATCAAAAGTATGAAAATGTTATTCAAGAGCGTTTGTTTGGTCTCGTTTATTAGAAGAATTTACGAATCGCAATAGTTGAAAATAATTCAATCGGAATAGTCTGGTGTTGTTATTGATGACTTCATTCTCCAAAATCGGCAAAGCAATATGTCGTTTTTCAAAAAGGTTGGTTTTCAGCGATCCATACAATAGGTTACCTGCTTTGTTTATATGTTTTCAATATTTTTGATTCATCTGTCTCCTTTTCCTTGTTCACTCTACCTAAATGATACCCAAAGGGACTATTTAAAGTGGTCTATAAGATAAAGTATATGTCAGTCAAGAAAATCAGTGAAATTGTCCAGTTGCCTTACTGAAGAAACGTTTAATACAATGAAGCACGAATGCTCAAATTGCCATGTTTGGAGTAATTGTTACAGGAAACTTACTCCTAAACTGTATGATTATGCAGCGGAAAGGAGAATAAAATTGGATAAAAGCTGTTCCTACATTTGTAATACCTGCTATTGCCGACTTTATCGCATTATCAAGAAAGGAAACGAGCCAGCAGCTCCAAGTGCAGTTAATATAGGATGGGAAAATCAAGAGCTCACCGTTTCTGAACCATCGAAACTTGATGATCTCGCCGTTGCCGGACCATCAGGCACCAATAATTTCGCCGTGGCGGGACCATCTAGAGTGAACAATTTCGCCGCACCAGCAAACATCAATAATGGTGGTTTCGAAATAATCGATCCCAATGCCGCTGGATCATCGGAAATTGACGCTGTTCCTAGTGTTGGTAAGTAGAATAATCTCTTCTTTTTGTTCATTCAGACATCATGATTTGCTACGTTATACTAGTTGTACTCGATTATTCAGAAAATTGAAAAACATCAGTTCCGTATAATCTTACCTAATCCGACCTAGTAGCTCAATTTGTAGAGCAGTTGCCTATCATGCAACAAAATAGAATAATCGAATACAATATGTATTACATTATATGAAGAAACATGCTCCTAACTAATAGTTATTTTTCCATCTTGTTTTCAGAATCTTTGTTTTCTTTGGAATCAACGAGTGCTGAATCAATTGGTAGCGCTGGTGCCCAGAAAACCGGAGACGGTCAGGAAATTCTTCAACAAATGAAGGCAAAATTTGATGAAATATCTGACAGAAACGATCGATATACTGCCGTAATCTGAAAAAGTGACGTATACGCCATTTTCCAAAAATGGTGTTAACGAGTACCACTCATCGCGCTCTTTAACAGAAAAATGGAAAACATGCATGTTGTAAAATGGCTGTTACGTCACTTTTCCAGATTACGGCAGTATAGGATTCTAACTTCCCTTCCCAAATCCTGGACTGCGTACAAAATGATGCAAGAATTCGGTGTTTCGCAACGAACTGCTCAACGTGCAAAGAAATTACAGATTGAAAAAGGTTTTATGAGCACACCGGAGACCAGAGTAAATATGTTGTCTTTGAGCGATGATACTCTAACTGTAGTTAGGGACTTTTATAAAAGTGACGAGATAAGCAGAGCATGTCCTGGGAAAAGGGATTTCGTTGTTGAAAATATGGCAGGAGAAAAAGTGCATGTACAGCGCAGGTTACTTTTATGTAACCTTCGTGAAATTTATTCAATTTTCAAAGAGCAATATTTTACTTTTAAAATTGGATTTTCAATGTTTTCCCGCAGCCGCCCAAAAAAATGTATTCTAGCTGGTTCAAGTGGAACGCATACTGTCTGCGTATGCATTTATCATCAGAATGTTAAATTAATGTTTAAAACCCTTAAGGACAAGAAACTTATTCATAACCATTTAAAAACGTATCATGACTTGTTTTTTAAAATACTTTGTGAAAATCCTACAGAGAAATGTTGGTTGAAAATCTGTGATCATTGCCCGGGTACGCAGAACCTGGAGAATGACCTGATGAATTTTCTTGAAAATGTCGATTCCTTAGAATTTAAACAATGGAAGCAAACAGATCGTTGTCATTTAAATTCAGTGCGAATGGATGCAGAAGAGTATGTGGAAACATTTTTAGAAAAAATAAGCGAATTATCTCCGCATAATTTTAAGGTGAAGGTGGGTTGAGTACCAAAACAAAGCTTTGAAAGTATTGGTACAATAAAAACTGTCATATACTGTAGTAGTATTCGTGTCGTATTTATAAAAAACAAAGAATATTAGTAGGGTGGTTCAAAAAACGACCCAGCTCCACCACGCTCACCCGATTCCGTCCCATACTCCGAGTGTCCTCCAAAAACCGATTTGAACAAAAACTGGTTGAACACTAGCCGGTTCAAGTTTGTATGAAAACTAGTATGAGAAACTAAACCTTTCATTACACTGGCTAAAGCGCCTTCCCTCCAAACGCTGGCGAAAAGAGAACCCACATAGCTTAAAGCAACATTCCGGAAACTTCACTGAACGAAAACTGCACCGCAGGAAAGATCCATTGATAATGTAACGCAAAAAATAAGCTTATTCATGCTTAATTATCGCAACCTCGATTAAAATTGACTCCCAACCATTGAAACGACCATTCAATGTTCATTGTCTATATGGAATTGAAGCTCTTGAATATTTCATCCAGTCACATGGTGTCCCCCCTCGCCAGCGCCCAATGACGGAGTGCCACAATCAAAATAATGTAAAATTCAACCTCGCCATATCAACTGTCATACAAACCTGAAACGACCTGTACACAGTAAGCCTCTATTCAAACCAACCCAAACCATCGGATGACACCCAAATTATGAATCATAATCGACTGAGCGCGGCGGAGTAAAATCATTTTTTGAACCACCCTATGTATTAGTTTGCTGCTGCCGCTGCCGGTGTTTACATTCGCTCCGCGGTCAGTTTTTGATCGTTTTTTCGGGCAAAAATAGTAGTTTATATTAAGTTTTCGGTTCAAACGAGTGACTGATTTCAAAAAGTGATGTTTAATTTGCATTCTATCAACATTTCGGGCTGCTCATGTGCGGAGAAGTGAGTAAAAACTTGATTTTTCTATGCCCTTTGAGAAGAAGTGAAGTGCAGTGATAAGCCCATCGAATCGCGAACGGCAATTAAATTGGCACGAAACTGCTGATTTACGATGAAATTCAAGCTGAAATTCATAGGACTCTTTGAAGAAACATGTTCATTATCACGGGAAGTGTATAAATATGCTGTGAACAGGTTAGTAATTTGAATATTATACTTTTGTTCGATGCTGTTCGATGCAGTCGAATGTTGGTGGGAGAGTGCGGGAGGTGTGGGGTTGACCCGTGGAGGGTCCGGTGCCATATTGACTGCCATCGTGGTACTCATCCAACTATGTCCTTAAGGAAACTACTTAAAATTAATTTGGAAGCAACTGATTGCATTATAATTGCTGACTTCTCTGAAAATTACTCTTTTGTTATTCAGGACGCTATACAAGGTTTTCATTGGGCAAACGCTCAATGCACAATCCATCCTTTTGTCATATATTATAAGGATGAAGCACAAAATTTAAAGTTTACAAGCTTCATAGCAATCGCAGAATTAACTAAACATAACCATGTTGCCGTTCGGCTGTTTATAACAAATTGTGTGAATTTCATTAAAAAAAAAACTACCTTACCTGAAAAATATCCATTTTTTTTCTGATGGATCAGGCAGTCAATACAAAAATAAGATGACTGCTTTCAATTTGTGCAACATGTACAAAGACTTAGGTCTTAAAGCAGAGTGAAATTTTTTTGCCACTTGCCATGGAAAAGGGCCTTGTGACGCTTTAGGAGGTGTTCTAAAACGAAACGCTTCAAAAGCAAGTTTACAAGGCCATCATATTACAACTGCGTACGAACTTTACTCTTGGGCTGTTTCTAAAGTAGATTCCAAAATATATTACGAGTTTTTCTCGGAAAAAGATTACAATACAATGGAAAAGAAAATAAAGAACCGTTATACTCGTGTAAAACAAATCTCTGGGACACAATCGTTTCATTACCTTAAACCACAAAATGAAAATTACATTATCGTGAAACGGTTTTCGTTTTCAGATGAAGAAAAGTGTGTTAAATTGTAAGAATTTTGCTGTGTAATATTTTTTTTGATGAATTATGAAAAATAAAAATAATCAAATTAAATGCTGAGTTTTAATTGAAGGTAATCAGAGAAAACCATTGCTTGTAGTCTAAAGCTTTGAGATTTGAGCTACCATTCCTCAATATAGCAGAGCCAAGATTCTCTCAGACAGCGCTGGTTGCCAAATTTTTAATAATACCAATGGAAAGCATTCATTACACAAAGAATTTCAACGTAGATTTCATTGGTCGGACTTCATTGGACTTAAAAATTGATTTTTTAACTTCACTAAGACGATCCCCACCGATGTGTATCCAAATGAGTGTCTAGTATAGGAACGAAATGCGTTCATATTTTATTTATGCACTTGTTCTCGCACCGGTTGTTTCTATCAAGGTTGTTGAAGTGCAATCATGCTTCGCACCGGTGGTGAATATCCGGTTGCTATTGAGGCAAACACGGAAATAAATAAAATCAGAAAAAAAAATTAACTGGTGGAATTAAATGGACAGTACTTAATTCGTCTTAGACGGTTTAATACATTCCACTAAAAGAGCTTAATATATTTTCCAAAAATAAATTATTTATTTTCAAATCTTTCAGAACGCGCTCCAACTTTTGTAATATAAGTATGTGCGTAATGCATTTTGTGATTATCAGATTAGCTAGACACACATCTGCTAGGTGGCGCTAGCTTATATGCAATAATTTAGTGAGGTGGATATCTCGAGATCTATAAGACTTAGAAAGATTTTGTCTTCTACAAAGTTGTTCGGGTTGCCATAACATTTATGATGGAGACTAGTTTAGTTTGGAATTCATACGCATAGCGGCGCTAGTGTATGAGAAATAACCTGTTAGGTTAAATATTTCTAAATCCGTTAGAGTTAGAAAGTGGCCATCTTCTACAAAGTTATCCGAATTATCTTTTAGTTTGGTTATTATGTAAGATTTAAAAGGGTAGTCAAAATCAGAAGTTTAGTTTGAAACCGCAATACTCGTTGGCGCTCGAGTTGAGTCGAATCGAGTCAAGTACGAGACACTGAAGATGGCCTTACTGTAGAAGTCGAAATAAGTATCTGTCAAAGGTACAACCAAGTGGTGGAATTAAATGGAATTGTACGAACTCGTCTTATGGCAAGTAACTTTGTAGAATACGGCAATATTCTGAAAATTCCAGATTTTGATATATTTAACCTATCAGTTTATTTCTTATACACTAGCGCCGCTAAGCGATTGTGTTTAAAACTAAACTTGCTTGCATCATGACGGTTTTCACCACCCGAACACCTTTGTGGAATATGGCAATATTCTAAAAATTTCAGTTTTTGAAATATCTAACCTAGCAGGTTATTTCTTATTTAAATACCTGACCTATCAGGTTATTTCTAATACACTAGCGCTGCCAAGCGGTTGAATTATTAACTAAACTTGCTTTCGTCATGATGGTTTTAATCATCCGAACAACTTTGTAGAAGACGGCAATATTCTTAAGATTTCAACTATCGAAATATTTTTCCTTTAAGGTTATTTCCAATTCACTAGCGCCGCCAAGCGGTTGTATTTCAAATTAAACTTGTTTTTGTCATGATGGTTTTGACCACCCGAACAACTTTGTAGAAGACGCCAATATTCTAAAAATTCCAGATTTCGAGATATCTAACCTATCAGGTTATTTCATATTCACTAGCGCCGCCAATCAGTTGAAATCCAAACTAAACTGACCTCCATCACAATGGTTTTGATGATGAATAACCGAACAATTTTTCAAAAGACGGCACATTTTTTATTTATGCGTTACTCTATATTTCCGTGTGATGGTTTGGCAACGGTTGGAGCGGGTCGCCAAATTTGCCAACTCGCTATTCACCGAAGGTTGCGTTTACATTTCCCAAACCCGTTTACCAACGACCGGTGCGAGTTCGCGTCATGATAGAGGTTGCTATTTTGGCTTTATTTACGCACTGGTGGGGATCGTCTAAATATAAAAAAAAAATCTACACGCTAAAAAAATATATATTCTAGTTTCAGTTCGTTTCACTCAAAATGACCCTTTTGTGGAATAATTCAAAATAGTTAAGTTTACTCAGTCGTGGTTTACGCTACCACTCAAATTCGGCATGAGTGCCTCTGCAACCCTTATGAGCACTCATGCTGAATTAGGACGCTAACGGACCATTGTGGTTCCAGTTAAAGCGTAAACCATGGTTGAGTAAACCCTAGCAATGTTGGTCTCTGCTTTTAAACAATTTGAGGGTGATTTATAGTTCTTACATTTAATAGGGTCAGAATTGGACAAGCCTCCCCTACTTTTGATAGGTACATTACTTCACAAATAAAACTAGATTTGTAAACATGGTTATCATGAATTAATTAGGAATAAGTTTGATAACTTCAACAGAATGATTCCCGCAGTTATTTTGAAGTGATGGAAAATTATGCTCAATCCATGTGTGCATGTTCAGAAAACTTGAAATTTTCAAAAAAATGTAACACAAAAACGGCTTCTAATTTTTTGATATGTTATCAAAAAATGTTTGAATTTTCATAAAAAAATATAAAAATATATAGTCGTTGTGGTCCAACATTTCAAAAATCATAAAAAACGAATATTTTGGCCATTTTAGCAAATTTGAGTACACCAATACACCAAACCAATATTCTTAGTAAAGACTAGAAGTAATAAGCTTTCTATCCATAAAAAAACATTGCAAATCGATACAGTGGTTTAAAAGTTATGATTTTTTTTAAAATAAAAAATTTTGAAAAATAGAGATTTTTCTGGTAACCCTATATCGAACATGGTCACCCTAATAAAAAAAATAAAAAAATACGGGTCTAATTATTTTCGATGAAGAACATACCAAGCGATTTTGTGCAAAATTGGACAACTTTTTTTTTCAACTCTATTCTTTTTCCGTGGAATCGCTGAACGTTCATTCCATGTGTGTATGGGCAGAAAACTTGAAATTTTCAAAAAAATGTAACTCAAAAACGGCTCGATGAACATTTCTAATTTTTTGATATGTTATGTAAAAATATTTGAATTTTCATAAAAAAATATAAAAATATATAGTCGTTGTGGTCCAACAATTAAAAAATCTTAAAAAACGAATATTTTGACCATTTTAGCAAATTTGAGTACACCAATACACCAAACCAAAACTTTTAGTAAGAACTAGAAGTAATAAGCTTTCTATCCATAAAAAAATATTGCAAATCGATCCAGTGGTTCAAAAGTTATGATTTTTTATAAATAAAAAATTTCGAAAAATAGCGATTTTTCTGGTAACCCTATATCGAACATGGTCACCCTAATAAAAAATAAAAAAATACGGGTCTAATTATTTTCGATGAAGAACATACCAAGCGATTTTGAGCAAAATTGGACAACTTTTTTTTCAACTCTATTCTTTTCCCGTGGAATCGCTGTATATATATATATATATATATATTAGGGTGGCTCAAAAAACACTTTTTCAAATTTTTTGATGGGCCGCTCTCTTATTCGGTTCTATTCGACGCCCTGATGCTCTGGACAAAATTTCAGCCAAATCGGTCAACGTTTGGGTAGTGCTAAACTCGTTGGAAGTTTATATGGAAAAATGTATGCAGAAACATCCAAAAACAGTGATTTGCAGTTGGACGGCACAATTTACGATCAAGAACCATGATACTCATTCAGTTCTTGTAAAATAAAGTACAGAATGTTATGCTGAAAACCGCGAGAAGATTAGAGTTTATTACACAAAGATATTAGCATTTTACTGGAGTGTTGTAAGGGTGAATTTATTTCTTTTCAAAGGTAAAAGAAACGAAATTTGCTCAAACCCCACTGCAGAGAAATGCTAATAACACAGCCGGGCAAACTCGAATCTTCTCGCGGTTTTCTGCATAACATTCTGTATTAAATTCTCCAAGATCTGGATAAGTATCATAGTTCTTCATCGTTAGTTGTGTAGTCCAGCAGCAAATTACTGTTTTTTGATGTTTCTGCATACATTTTTCCATATAAACTTCCAACGAGTTTAGCACCGCCCAAACGTTGACCGATTTGGCTGAAATTTTGTCCAGAGCATCAGGGCATCAAATAGAACCGAATAAGAGGGCGGCCCATCAAAAAAATTGAAAAAAGTTTTTCCCATACTTATTTGAGCCACCCTAATATATATATATATATATATATATATATATATATATATATATATATATATATATGATTTGCACGGTAAATGGAAGAATATCGCATAGTTATAGGCATTGCTGTTTTTTCATGCGGGAGATAATTTTCAGAATGTAAATTACACATTTGGTAATTAACTGTACACTACTTTTTAACAACGAAATCAAACTGCATCTGATTCAGATCCATATGATATATGAATGACGAAATTATTTTTCACTAGACTTTACGAGACGAGCCAGCCTTGGGCTGAAAGTCTCGATAATAAAGACAAAAAAAAAAAATCACTAGACAACCATCTAAAAACAACTAAAATAGCTTTATCGAAAATGTTGTTCAAATATGTCCCACTTGCCCCATGTATGTAAAAACTCAAGGGCAAATGAAAATGGCAGATTTTGACTTTAATTAAAAATTTTAAATCGTTTTCGATGTCACACAATTATTTAATTGTTCAAAATACTAACTTTCCACATAAATGATAAATTTAGAAACTACTATTTAGTTGGAAATCCATTGAATTAAAATAAAAGTGATAGATTTTCTCGGTAGTTTAAAGTCATGATCAGGCAATAACATTAGCATGGTGCCTCAAATGGTTTTGATTCAAAATATGTTTGTGTCGGGTGAATTCGATTATAGTTCTGCTTTATCTTCCTAGAACATTATTACCATTAAAAACGTTAATCGATTCATCTGCAGTCATAGTCATACACCTACTTGCCCCGGGGTACCTTATCTCAAAACCCTATCTTTTTTACAAACGTATTTTTTTCCGTTTAAATTTTTTCGAGGATCGCAGTTTAAGGCCCGATGCCCACGTAGCGTATTTTCAATGCTGCGTGCACACGGCGTTAAAAGGACGCATGTGTGCATCGGGAAAAAGCGGTAACGCAGCGTCGCCGCACCGATGCACATCTGCGTTTTTTCAACGCTGCGTGCACGTGGCGTTGAAAAAACGCAGATGTGCATCGGTGCGGCGACGCTGCGTTACCGCTTTTTCCCGATGCACACATGCGTCCTTTGAACGCCGTGTGCACGCAGCGTTGAAAATACGCTACGTGGACATCGGGCCTAAGGCTCGATATCCACGTAGCGTCTTTTCATCGCAGCGTGCACACAGCGTTAAAATAACGCAGGTGTGCATCGACGCGGTGACGCTGCGTTAATGCTTTTTTCCGTTACACGCCTGCGTCTTTTTAACTCCGTGTGCACGCAGAGTTGAAAAGATGCTACGTGAGCATCGAGCCTAACGCAATTAGGGTGGTGGGTGGTCGCAACTGGGTGGTCTCCGGATATCATCGTTTCATCTATACCAATAGCACTGACAGCTTGACCCATGAGTGGAACGTATTCAATTTGGTAATCACTAAACTCCTCGTATCCTTATCCGAGAAAAACGAACAGATTTCCTGGGTGTTATTTGCTGTAGATCCATTAAATACCATGGACAACGGCAATCCAGATTATTTTACGTTGATCTTTTACATACTTCCAGAAACGTTTCGGATGTGATTTTAGGTTCCGTTGAATATTTTGCTGATATCGAGAATAGCAATCCTGACTGACTCGCTTGTAGTCGTGATTGAGCTTAACATAGTAGTTTCTCAGCGAAACAGTTCGATGCTTAGTGAATTTGCGTAGAGCCGCTCGGTTCATAGATTTCATTCTTCTCAGTGCACGTGTTTGCCAAGGCGCAGACGGGCCGTTATTTGTATCACTCGATCGTTTGGGAACGTATCGATCGATAACGTATGCTAAAACGTTGGAGAACGCTTGTGCCGCATTTTCTATGTTTCCGAGTTGCGAACAGCTTCTCAGTCGAGAGAAGATTTTATTTTATATCTTTATTAGCGAGACTTTCAGCCTAAGGCTGTGGCTCGTCTCGTGGAGAAGATAGAAACTGACTGATACGACGATGATCAGCTTCACGAAAATTATAAAAGAATCAAACAGGCGAGACATCCGTTTGGTGTGGAATACTGCAGTCAATTCAAGCGCTGGATGATGTGCTACTCGTTTAACCAGAGGGAGTGGAGCTAGATCTACGATTGTAGACTTGGTTGCCAAACACAAATTCAGGTAGAGATTATTTTCATTGGCGAAAGAATTGAACTGAGATAGCGTTGCTGAGCTGTAGAAATCTAGAAGCTTCGCCGCACCAGAGTGAAGAACGGAATTATTGTCGATATCCGGGAACAGGAATCCGTTGGAAGAAGTATTCCACGAAAAGGTAGCTTGGTTGAAGTTACCCAAAACTATAATTTCGTCAACTGAATTATCCTCCTTGAGAACTCGAAATATACAGTTGTAGTGTGTTTCTATGTACTCGATATCACGTGTCCGATCTGGAGGAACGTAAATCGCGCAAATAAACAATTGGCGCTCGCGCAACTAGGGCGAAGTATGGTGGATATTTGAAGAGGATGATAATTCGGGAATGTCATTTGCGATGCAGCTTGATTGATGTGTCGTAGAATGGTTGCGTCTCGTAATCCGAAAAACGGTCGTTGGATATTGATCGTCATAGTTTAATAGACGTTCAATTTTGTGAGCGGTAATGAAACTGGAGCAGCCGGAACTTTTTGAAGAATTAGGCGACGGTGCTAAAGCACGCATACTTGCCTGGGAGCAGTTGTCGAGATCCCATCATCAACCGCGACCGAAGGGCCAGGACTGAAACTTTTGGCGAGCTCGACTTGATCGGGTGGCTCAAGGACTCCCTCAGTACTGTTGGCAATGCGTCCTGGATGTGTATAGTGTCGGTTATAGGCGATAGTAGGGTCTTCTACGGGATGATGATACGCAGAAACTAGTTTGAAGTTATGGTGAAGGGGTGAGGTTGACAGCGGAAAGTCTCCAAAATTTGTTGGAACCGTAGTCATCAAACTCCCGGAACATAATTCCTTCTGGCCAAGTTGATGCATCGAGAGCATCGTTCTTCGAGGCTGGATCGAGTACAACTTTGAACGAGACGAATGACATCCCAACAAACATTCACTAGTTGAACTAACATCAGTGTGATGATTTAATTCAGCGCTGTGTTGAATTATGTCTGTACTATTTCTTATCACAACATCTGTTCAAGCTTTGTTCACACAATTTTGGCGAAGTTATACAACTACAACATCTCATTTTGAAAAACAACTTTATTAACTGATTCGTTAAACCTTTAATATGCATTTTACTAAGCCTCAATTCAGCTACATGTGAATTCTTCGAAAATAATAACGCATAGAAGGTAACATCATCAAGATCTCCAATGAGCGTATTTTGAAGCAATTGTTATTTTCATATAATCATTTTAAAATTTTCCTAAATCGGGTCTCGAACTGCTGTCATTTGATCATCCGCCGGTAACGTTGTCATCCGCGCCATCCTTGATTTGTTAGATATGGCTCACTCAATGCATAACATAAATAATCTTATTGCTGAATATGAATCATAATTGGAGTCTTATTCAATAAGTCGATCTGTCAAACTACAGTTTGTAAATAACTGAACAAGATTTTTATTTCAACCATTGTTCAGCCAGTCATAACCTTCGCACACTAGGAAAAATACGTAAAAATAGTGTCGATAAACGATAAAATAAAATCCATTCCCAATGCTATTTATGAATTTATGAAAATAAAATCAAAGTATATTCGGCCTTCCTCAGAATCTCTTGATAAACGGTTGCGATATGATTGTCAAATGCTAAGATTATTCCAATAAAGATCAACATCCATTCGACAATATTGGGATTCCACAGAAGATATTTTAGTTACCAGATAAAGATTATCGCTGTCGTCGCTGTCCGGAACATCTTTTCATGGCGAGGATAGTGGATCTAAATGTCAATGATTGAAAAATACATACGATTTGACAGTTAGGTACCGCACATGTTTTGGACAGCAGAACAAAGGGAACCGAAGCGACAATCTTTATCTAGTAACTAAAATATCTTTTGATTCCACACATCAAAGATTCAATAATTTTCCGACGTTATTCAAAGGCGTTATATCCGGCTTTTAGTAAATTTATTTCCGCATGAATGCATGATTTTTTTATTGCTCCAGCAGTTTTGTTTGATATAATGTCCGACAGCTTAATAAATCACGAATATAAAAAGCATGTTTTGAAAATAAATAATTATTTTATTGTCTTAATTGATTTATTTATGTCTATTTGTATTATTCAGTATCCATTTTTTCTATAAATCAAATTTTCCAGATCTAGCATCCAGATTTTCTCTCAAACTGAAAGAGCATGTTTTTTTCCACTGTGCGATAGATCAGATAAATGGAAAATCCAATGGTTAAGAAGGACAAAGGTTAAGAAGGATGTCTAAATGCTTGCTTATTAACTTACTATTCAAACTCAATTCGACCACCCTTTCAGAGCATCACATCATAGTCGAACAGAGAACTTTAAAAATCATTAGTTCAGCACACTGTTAAACTTCCCCAATGTGCTGAAATGTGATAAAACGAAAACGTTAGTTTGACTTCAAATAAAGGTAGTAAACAAATAAATAGGTCATGTCGAATATTAGTTAGATTAAATGCTGAAATGAAATCCGTCTAGCGAATTATTCAGCATACATTTTATTCAGCTACGAATATCACAAATAAACAATAATTCAACCTAGATGCTTATTTGTAGCTTGTCGTTGTTTGTTGGGTACAGTTTGTAAATAACTGAACAAGATTTTTATTTCAACCATTGTTCAGCCAGTCATAACCTTCGCACACTAGGAAAAATACGTAAAAATAGTGTCGATAAACGATAAAATAAAATCCATTCCCAATGCTATTTATGAATTTATGAAAATAAAATCAAAGTATATTCGGCCTTCCTCAGAATCTCTTGATAAACGGTTGCGATATGATTGTCAAATGCTAAGATTATTCCAATAAAGATCAACATCCATTCGACAATATTGGGATTCCACAGAAGATATTTTAGTTACTCGCTGTCGTCGCTGTCCGGAACATCTTTTCATGGCGAGGATAGTGGATCTAAATGTCAATGATTGAAAAATACATACGATTTGACAGTTAGGTACCGCACATGTTTTGGACAGCAGAACAAAGGGAACCGAAGCGACAATCTTTATCTAGTAACTAAAATATCTTTTGATTCCACACATCAAAGATTCAATAATTTTCCGACGTTATTCAACGGCGTTATATCCGGCTTTTAGTAAATTTATTTCCGCATGAATGCATGATTTTTTTATTGCTCCAGCAGTTTTGTTTGATATAATGTCCGACAGCTTAATAAATCACGAATATAAAAAGCATGTTTTGAAAATAAATAATTATTTTATTGTCTTAATTGATTTATTTATGTCTATTTGTATTATTCAGTATCCATTTTTTCTATAAATCAAATTTTCCAGATCTAGCATCCAGATTTTCTCTCAAACTGAAAGAGCATGTTTTTTTCCACTGTGCGATAGATCAGATAAATGGAAAATCCAATGGTTAAGAAGGACAAAGGTTAAGAAGGATGTCTAAATGCTTGCTTATTAACTTACTATTCAAACTCAATTCGACCACCCTTTCAGAGCATCACATCATAGTCGAACAGAGAACTTTAAAAATCATTAGTTCAGCACACTGTTAAACTTCCCCAATGTGCTGAAATGTGATAAAACGAAAACGTTAGTTTGACTTCAAATAAAGGTAGTAAACAAATAAATAGGTCATGTCGAATATTAGTTAGATTAAATGCTGAAATGAAATCCGTCTAGCGAATTATTCAGCATACATTTTATTCAGCTACGAATATCACAAATAAACAATAATTCAACCTAGATGCTTATTTGTAGCTTGTCGTTGTTTGTTGGGATATCACTGGTATCCACTCCTTTTGCAACTAGTTTAATGACTTCTGGATCACTAACTAGTAGTAAATTCGCTTTCACCATTTCGGAGATCACTTCGTTCGTTACATCAGGTCTTATGCGAGATAAGTAGAGCCAAAATTGGTTTGCTGGTTTGACACTGACGCGTACAGAGATAACGTTTTCACTGAGCTGCTTTGAACCGGATTGACATTCTGAAATGGGCTTAAACGAATCTAGTCGATTCGTGGTCGTTTAGCAGGACGTGCAGGTTCATTGGGCTACGACATGGTGAGTTGACGGGAAGGAGCGCCTAACATAGCTCTGGTCCTCACAAGTTCCAATACTCACGCTTCCACGGGTCTTCCGATGACAATTGACCGCCAGCTAAGGGTTGCGTACTTAGCTGGTAGTGAAGCCTGGGCACTGACATCAGCTAGAGTGAGAGGGTGCGTCCTGTGCAGTCTGCCTATAGGATGTGGTGAGGTTCGACAGTGGGCTCTGTTGAACTTCTATAAAAAGCTGCATGTGTCCCCAAGCAGGCCCTATCAAAGCGACCGTGTGCCGCTCAAAGCGCACTAGCCTAGTTCTACTCCAACAGCGTCTGTTCTGGCATCCAGCGGCTGAGTATGAAATGCTATTCCCCGGAAGCTATACCTAAGATGGCAGTCCCATCCCGATGGATAGGGAACCTTGGGCCAACAACCTACTGTTCCCGAAACATCAATTTGTTCGAGAATCCGATAATGAAAGAATTTGGACTGATTTTACGGCGACGACTCTTAGCGCGAAACAACGGACACGAATAGGAACATGGAACGTTTTAACTCTAGCCCAGCAGGGTAAATTGGCACAACTTGCCAATGAGGCACGCCGCATGAAGCTTGAGATCCTGGGACTGAGTGAAGTCCGTTTGCCAAACTTTGGAGAACACAGAACGCCGTCGGGGCAAGTTCTGCTATACTCGGGTTTACGAGGTGAACACGCTCCCCGGCATCGCGGAGTTGGCTTCCTACTAAGCGCTCAGGCACACTGCGCTTATGAAGTGGGAACCTATAAGTGAAAGGATAATCGTTGCCAGATTTAGAACACGGGTCCGAAACCTTACTATAATCCAATGTTATGCGCACACCGATGCTCCCGAAATGCAAGACAAAGAGAACTTCTACAGTCAACTCAATGCCGTCGTAGATAGAATTCCGAAGGGTGATATCAAGATCTGTTTGGGCGACTTCAATGCGAAGTTCGGATCCGACAACTCGAACCATGAGCGCATTATGGGACGCCATGATCTCGGAGAAATGAGCGAAAACGGAGAGCTGTTCGCAGAATTTTGTGGTAATAACGACATGGTGATCGGGGGATCGCTCTTCCCTCATCGACCGGTTCACAATGTCACGTGGGTCTCCCGTGACGGCTTTACAGAAAATCAAATCGACCACATCTGCATCAGCCGAAAATGGAAACGGAGCCTTCTTGATGTACGGAATAAACGTAGTGCCGATATCGCGTCTGATCATCACCTCCTCATTGGCGAAATACGCCTGCGCATTGCGCGGATTCGTCGGCAGGAGGAGAGAGTTGGACGACGGTTCAACACACGCCGACTGGAAGATGCCACGGTGAAACGGTTCTTCGTTGAAGAACTGGAGACGCGTGCTGCAGATATTCCGGAAGGTGGCAGCGTGGAAGACCAATGGACCGCCATCAAGAATGCCTTCATCGCCACCAGCGAGAACAATCTGGGCTAACTGCGCGCCCAGAGAAAATAATGGATTACCGATTAGACCTGGAGGAAGATAGAGGAACGAAGAGAAGCCAAAGCCGAGATAGAGCGATCAAAACCCAGAGGAGCCAAAGTCTTAGCCCGTTAACGATACGCGGCTCTCGAGAAGGAAGTAAAACGCTCATGCCGACGGGACAAGCGAGCATGGGCAGACTCTCTGGCCGACGAAGGAGGGAGTGCCGCCGCAACCGGGGATATTCGCCTCCTCTACGATATCAACGACGCTTAAGCGAAGATGAATGCAACGATGCATGTGAAAGACGCGATTGATCAGTTATTGACCGACCCAACTGACCAGCTGAAACGCTGGTTCGAGCACTTCGAAAAACTTTTTCATGGCCATCACCACCTCGGCATGGTCTGCCTAGGATCCAACGTATAACACGCGTCAATACCGAAGCTCCATCACTGCTAGAGATTCAAACAGCCATCCAAAGCATGAAATCGAATAAAGCCCCAGGGGTCGATCGCATATCAGCCGAGATGCTCAAAGCTGACCCCATGACATCCGCTGAACTACTGCATCGTTTATTTCGTAATATCTGGGACACCGCAACTTTTCACCGTATGCGATAATTGACGAGGCATTATGTTGCTGTGTACCGTTCTCAAAGTTCTATGCAAAATTATCCTAGCCCGGATTCAGGAGAAGATCGATGCGACTCTCCGGTGGCAGCAGGCCGGATTCCGTGAAGAAAGATTCTGTGTGGACCACATTGTCACGCTCCGTATCATTTACTTGGTATTCATCGACTACGAGAAAGCTTTCGACCGTCTCAATCACAAGAATATGTGGGGCGCCCTGAGACGCAAGGGGGTTCCTGAGAAAATCATCGGCCTCATCGAAGCACAGTACGAGGCCTTTTCGTGTAGAGTGCTGCACAATGGGGTCTTGTCCGACCCTATCCGGGTCGTAGCTGGTGTGAGGCAAGGATGTA
Source organism: Armigeres subalbatus (assembly GCF_024139115.2). Taxonomy (NCBI): domain Eukaryota; kingdom Metazoa; phylum Arthropoda; class Insecta; order Diptera; family Culicidae; genus Armigeres; species Armigeres subalbatus. The sequence goes on along the minus strand of NC_085141.1, from coordinate 173,174,534 downwards.
TTCTATCACCGTTACTGTTCCTCATCGTAATCGACGAGATTCTTGTAGATGCGATTGACCGTGAACCAAACCGCGGGCTGTTATGGCAGCCTGTAACTATGGAGCACCTAAACGACTTCGAATTGGCTGATGACGTTGCACTCCTCGCGCAACGGCGCTCTGATATGCAAAGTAAGCTCAACGACCTTGCCGAGCGCTCCTCTTCGGCAGGTTTAGTCATCAACGTCAACAAAGCCAAATCGTTGGATGTAAACACGGTGACTCCTTCAAGTTTCACAGTAGCCGGGCAACCAGTGGAGAATGTTGAAAGCTTGCAATATCTTGGTAGCCAAATGGCGTTAGACGGCGGTTCCAAGATCGACAAAGGTACACGGATCAAGAAAGCAAGGGCTGTATTTGCGATTTTAAGAAATATTTGAAAAAACAGGCAGATAAGTGAACGCACCAAAATACGAATTTTCAACTCTAACGTGAAATCTGTGTTGTTATACGCTACGCTAGCGAAACATGGTGTGTATCAGTGGAGAACACTCAACGGCTGCAGGTGTTCATAAACAGATGCTTGCGGTATATAATTCGGTCCTGGTGGCCTCACAACTGGATCTCAAACAACGAGCTTCATCGTCGTTGTAATCAGAGGCCGATAGCAACAGAAATTCGGGATCGAAAGTGGCGCTGGGTCGGCCACACTCTACGTAGGGGCGGAAAAGAAATCTGTAAACAAGCATTAGACTGGAACCCGCGGGACATCGCAGCAGAGGCAGACCCAGAGGCTCTTGGCGGCGAAGCCTCAATAAAGAAATAAAAGAAGTCGACCGAAATCTAACCTGGCAACAGGTTAATGATGGGCAACGCTCAGGATGGAGATCTTTCAAGTCGACCCTATGCACCACCGGAGGTGTACGGGATTCATAAGTAAAGTAAGTAAGCAGGTTCATTGATCAGCGGCCATCGATTGAATTTCGGGGAATGTATCAATGGCGTTGGCTTGTTCGAAATCTTGTTTATTTCCGTGAAAGGAAATAAATGGACGAATGTTCAACATATCCGACTATAAGATGACGCTGTGACGTTAATGAATCGAGTTGTAGATATTTCAGAAAGTCGTAGCGTAGAAGAGCAATGGATCACTAGTGAAACTTGGAAAGCAAAGAGAGGCCAAAGTCGCGATAGGGTAATCATAAACCAGTGGAGCCAGAGTCTGCACTTCAACGATACGGTTCTGACAACTACCGGAGACATTCGCCTTCTCCACGATATCTCACAACGCCTCAGCAAATCTGAAAGGAATGCTACAATGCCTGTGAAAGACGCGACCACCGGTCAGTTATTGACCTACCTAACTGACCAGCTGAAATGCTGGTTCGAGTGATGCGAACAAGTTTGCCATGTGCCAGCTTGGACGCCGGAGTGAAGCTCAACAGCGTTCTGATATGCAAAGTAAGGTCAGCCACCTTTCCGAACGCTTCTCATTGACAGGTTTAATTATCAACATCAACAAAACCAAGTCGTTGGATGTGAACACAGCGACCATTTTTCAGCCGGACAATCCGTGAAGAATGGAGAAAACTTCCAATACCTTGATTGCAAATTGGCATCAGAGAGTGATACCAAGATCGGAATACCTGCTCGGATCTAGAAGCCTGTCTTTGCGAGTTTACACGATAGTGAAGCTTTAGTAGCAAACACTCAACGGCAGCAGGTGTTTATCAACCGATGCCTGCGGTACACAATTCCAGCGTGGTGGCTTCACAATTGTGTCTCGTAGAACGAATCAAATCATCGGTGCATAGCTGGAAGGCGGCAAAGATCGATACTTTTCGTGTCGGCTCTTTGCGTCATTCGGAGTGATGGACCTCTAACTAACTAACACATACATACACCATAACAGTTCATTAAATTCAGCATATGGCTCTTCCGATTTCCTGTTAAAAAAAATTCAGTTCAAAAAGTTCAGTTATGATTTGTTGCCTATAATCGCGTATTTGTCTCATACGAATGTGAAATCCAGCTCTTCATTAACAGACTATGCAATATATATGGACCAACAGGTCTGTCCCACAAAAAGGGAAAGACTATGCAATTAGATAGACTTGAACCCTTTATTTAATTTATTGGAACCTAATTTATGTCCCACATCATAATAAACATATTCAACCCATTTCCCGGAAAACTGGTAAAACCTTTGGGTAAGCCCGTTATTATTTCGCACCTTGGCGTCTGTTTGCCAGGTAAATTTGAACATCGCTAAAAGCACACGGAGAGTAAGTATGTGCGTATATTGCTCTCCGTTGACCAACCGTGAAAGCATCTGTGTAAATAAATTTTATAGGTACCTGACAGCAACCAGAAACCTTCTCATTGCCTTCCCTTCCTTGCAGATTGTTGATTTCAGTCCTTAGGTCTACTGGCGGCGGCAAGCTATAACGAGCAGGCGCAAAAAATGCTATGATGTGTATGCTTATAGATTTTATTTTCGTTTGGCACACGGGTGTGGTGGTTGTGTTGTTGGGCAAGTCCAGCAGCAAAAGCAATAATTTTAAATATAATTTTAAAGCGAATATTGAGTTAAACATACCGTCACATATCAGTAATTCAAAAGTTCTAATATATAGGAGAAGATATCTTTGATGAGACTGCATCGATCGTCTGCAGATAGTTAAAAGTGGTCTAATCTGCTTTGGAAACGTCTGGCAGAAACCCCAGACCCTGCCATCTATAGAAATTACAAAAAAATGTATATGGGATTTTAGTGTGGTGATCGAGTGTAAAAGCAAAATAATAGTGGTACCGTACGATACAAACGCCGAAGCATCGTTATAATTACTAACAGCCATTCGCGTCAATAGGTAAATAATCTTTGTACCTTTTTTTATTACCGCTTGAATGGCTATTGTCGCACAAGTGTGATCGTATCTACCAGACCGGTTCGGAAATATCAAATTCGAATAATTGATATACTGCTTCAAATTTAGCTTTGCTTACCAATATGGTAAATTTTATTCCGATTAAAAAATGAATTTTGCTTTGTTGAATTCAGTAGAAAAGATATAGTTGCTATAATATATTGTTTGACAGTTTCCTTACAAGAATTATCGCTCACCGATTATATAACGTAGCATTTAATTAACAAAACAGAAGTCAAAAACAGTCCAATTTTTTTTAGTCACTTCGTGCTGATTAGTAACAAAATCCGAGGGAAAACGAATTGATCTACTCCATCATGTAATTAGTTATGTTATTCATTTCGACAAATAAGATTATGCAATGGCACATTCTGAGATTTAGTATTATTTAAATAAACCGCAAATTTTGTTATTGAACTTGAAAACAGTTGTTTATTGCATTCAAAAGTAACGAGGAAATAATTTTGAACCCGTCTGATAATCACTTTCGCATGTAGTGTAGTTATCGTACACAGTTTTAAAACAACCAGTGAGATTTTCCACCTACCCGTTGAAGAGGTTGATCAGACAGGTATCTACATATTAATAATGCAGACCAAACAAGTGTGCAAAGAGTGAAAACCGCATCAGCAACACGATCAAAAATAGACTTGTTCCGACCATTATGCTGGTAGCCACTAGTGTAATTTATAAATATAAATTATTCAAATTCCAGAACGTGATCAGCAATCCAAAACAATTCGGTTATAAATCAATATTGAAACTGGCATCGCTATTGGACCGGAGAAGCGCCAAAGATGGAGGAGAACGTCATCAGTATGTTTATGGATGTAAAACTGGATATCCGCGAGCGGAAGCTGGAGTTTTCTCACCTCAAGGTAAGCTAAAATTGTTGTTGCGCACGTCTATTGTTTGTTCTTTCAATCGTTGAGATATGTAGTCAAATAAGGTTTCTGATTTTATTTAATAAATAACGTTAGATAAAATAACTGTAAAAAATAATTCAAACTTTTGTTATGAATGCAAGTTATGATAATGAGACAAATATTAAATCATTATATGAATGCTAGGGAGAATAACTACATGGGCGACACCCATATTCCCATCCATGGCATTCATTACTGGCATACGGGAGCTAACTTCTTTTATTTCTTTTAAATGACTGTACACTACACATCACAATTGAAACTTGGCCTGTTTTTCAACTTTGAGCTCATACGTCTTTGCGCACAAACCTTAAGAACCAACCGAATAAGGGTGCTGCATAAATACCTATTTCTAACTAAAAGAAAGGCACACCTCATATAGTTTTTTCAATGAAAACCAACTTGAGCACCGTCAAAAAAATTTTATATGAATAAAGAAGGAAAAAATAACTTACTCACTCACATACAATAATCACAGTTGAAAAATCGCATTTGCATGTGAAGCATTTCATTGTTTTTGATAAACCTATTATAACCCTGGAATGGTCTTGAAATCAAATTTGTCTGATAATATATTGCTTTACATAGATTGCGTGTCCGAAATTGGCGAATGATCAATGCAATGCATTTTCAAAAACTATGAATTGCTCTAAATATAAAATCTGATTTTTAACTCTGATGTTTCTTCGTAATAACAGAAAGATTGCATATGCTTTGAATCCAAAAAGAAATGAAAATAAAATTTTACACGTATCACTTCCATTTCACTCACGATATGTATCATATCGTAAGCGCAGTTTTCTGCAAGCTGTGACGAGTATGTAGATGTGATAATGATTCCTATAAACAATGCTCCAATTGCTGGGGACACCAGTGCTGATGATTCATTTTAACTTGTTTTACATAGTTCTTCGAAAAAATCTTGGTCTCAATGGCGATTGAGAGAGAATGAAGTTTTATTGTAGCTCGTCGGTAGGGTGGGACTGATCTCAGATACTGTTTATTTTTTCGCTTTTGTATCAGATTTCGATAAACTTGTTTTCACTTGCATGTTATGACTGATAAATGCGATTTCTCTCATTTATTGTCGTTTATTACCAATTGAGAGCGAATTCTTCAATCCTTGCATGCATATGCTGCAAATCAAGTTCTTTGAGCACCCACCCTTCTTAGCTAACTCAAATATTTACAGTCATTTCTAGAATTCAAAACAATCTTCGATTTTGATATCAGAATTGAAGAATGATTCAGCTTTTTTGCATTTAGGTAAATGTAGTAGTCCATCTTCCAACGCTGCAAGACTTAAGACTCGAGATTTCAAAGGTCACATTTTTATCGCCTATTTATTTCCACACCACCATCATTTGTATCGCAATAATTAATAAAAGATCATTATTTCCATTTACAGTCTTGGACGCGTTATTTTGTGCGTGTTGAAGCCGTCAAGTGCTTTCCATGCTACGTCAAAATATCGTTCTTCAAAGCGCACACTGACGAGAGTACGGATTTGATTGTGCGCATCAATATTCCCGGCTTGACTGTCCAAATGGCCACCTCACGTACGCGGGCGCATTCTTATGGGCTGTTTTGGAAGCACAATCGCAAACGGTGCTGCGCATATTTTGCCCTACCGTCTCAGTTGCTGTGCGAACGTCATCTGCGGTGGATGAAGAAATCGATCCGGAATCTGGAGCTATACCGACAGGAAATTCTCCAGCTGCGACGTGCCAGTCGGACGCCGATCCACGAAATCCGCAGTGAGATGCAACCGAGTTCGTCGAACAACGATTTGGGGCTGTACCAGAATCTCGATTTCACACAGAATATGGCCGATGTGTACGACATCCTTGGACCGCTGCCTAACGTTCCGGACCAGTCGGACTTGAGCATGGCGCGCAGAATATCCAGTGTTTCCGGCATATACGAGGAGATTTTTGATTACAAACAGCCAAATGGCCCAGTCTTTGCTAACGGATCACGAATTTCTCGCGCTTCAATTGCTTCCGGAATTTATGAGGAAATGAAGTTGGCAGACATTAGGGAGAATGCCGAAAGGTAAGTTTAATAATTAATGCAACTTAAACCTATTTCAGTCCATACAGAGGTGGTTTACTGAACCTACGCTGAAAAAAAGATTGTTCTTTGATTCTTAGTTTCTTTTTTTTTTCTTTTTGAACTATAGAAGGGTTTTGTTTATCACAAAAATATTTGATTGCATGTACGAACTTCAAGATAACGTACCCATCAATTTTAGAATTTTTGAAGTCCAGATCCCACCAATTTGGAAAAAGCATAACTGAAGAACGAAGTGTAATGGAAACAAAGTCTTGTTGAAAATGCAAAAAAAAATTTTAACGTGCTCCAAAAATATGAACCGGAAAATTTTCAAAAAAACTCCCGCAGCTTAGAAAATTCATAAAATAAAGACAGAAAAACTGCCCGAACGTATAAAATTACAAAAAAGATTTAATTTCTGAAAATTTTAGCATCTAATTTTTCACCTGTCATAAGACGAGTTTTATACTATTCCATTTAATTCCACCACGTTGTAATCTGTCAACGACAAATGGCGGGATGGCGTTGTTATGTTCACTGTTAAAATGTTTAAGACGTTTCTCGTGAACTAAGAAATAAGTGTTCAACTATAGATTGCTGTTAAAAACTTCAGTCTCTTCATTTATTCAGGCCTGCTTTTATATCCAATTCCACTCCATACAAATTATATTTCTATTGACAAGTTATGTACAATTTCATTAAGGGTTCTTCCAATTTACCGAAACGGGAATATTCTACAATTATAAACACAGATACACAGATATGCGTTTAGTGTCTTCGGGAAAACTGTATTGGATCGTATTTTAAGCCACTATGCCAAAGACACCCTGTTCCTATATCTTTTAAATTCCGCGGAACTTTATTAGAATTTGGGGGTTAGGTTCTATGACAGAGGTTCGTCTTGGTTGTGATGTTATAGGAATATATGAATAATTTATTTGAGAAACTGCATATATATTTATTTTACACAATTCCGAGAAAACAACAAAACAACTGAATCATTTGTTTGAGAAACTGCATATATTTATTTTTCACTATCCCGAGAAAACAACAAGAAACTGTTTTTGAACAAATTGGCATCAAATCTTTTGATTTTGAGGTACTTCCAGTTTGAAAACTGCAAGCAGTACTTCATAATTGCTCTTCAAAGTGCGTGTACAAATGTAGTTTCTCAAACAAATGAAAAATTCTTTATACATTTCCGTATTTTTTGCCAGAATACGTATTTTTGGACGAGGATTCATTCTCAAAAATGTCACATATGCAGTTTCTCAAACAAACGGTTTAACTTTTTTGAACAAATTGGCTTCAAATCTTTCAATTCCTTCGATACAGATCAGTAGTTTTCGGCAAAACTCAACAAGCTAGGGTACTCCTAAATCAAAAACTGCAAGCTGTATTCCATAATTGCTCTTCAAAGTGCCTGTAAATAGGGGGAATGACGGCTTTGGCAGGTTTTGTTCTATTATTGGCAGGGGGGTTTTTTATGACTGACTATGCTCAAATTTGGCCTAAGCATTCTTTGCATATCAAAGAATATTGTGGCCAAATTTCATAAAATTCGGTCGACAAAAACCCCCCTGCCAATAATAGAACAAAACCTGCCAAAGCCGTCTTTCCCCCTATATATTTCTCGAACAAACGAAAAAAAATCATACATTTCATAAACAACATTTTTTTTACGCATTTTTTTCCAAAATACGTATTTTTGGATTCAGAATATAAAAAATCTCATTTTGGCCAAAAGTGTCATATAAGCAGTTTTTCAAACATTTTCCGTCTATTTCCAAATTCAAACAGAATGCTACAATAGTTGAAAATACAAGAAGAAAACGGTATAGAATCAATTAATAGTTGAGAAATAAGGCGGAAAGATACAAAGTACTAGGAGACCGGAATATACTCTTTTAGGACTATAAAGCACGCATAATCTTGGAAAAATGGAACTACTCCTAAAAGGAGTATATTGCGTTTACTTATTAAAGAGTATATTACACATACGTCAAAATGAGCATACTTTTTACTCCTTGTTCTGACGTGAAAAATGCGTATCTTTTACTACGAAGAAAATGTAAAATGTATACTTTTTACCCCCAAAGTTATTAGCTCTATGCATAAATTTTATTTATTTATTTCTTCGTCTTCAGCTATGATGTACAGACTGCTGCTTCTAAAATCAACTTACATCTAATGCTATTTTTAAAGGAAGTCCTGTTAACGTTAAAATCAAAATCAGACAAGTCATTGAGAAGGTTGAAACATTTTTCTAGCGGATGGTTCTGGCCGGAAACGGTATGTCTTCTAGCCCAAAATAGTTGCCGCTGACGGGAGCGGCGAGCCGGACCATAAAAGATGACACGCTGTAGTAGCTCATCGCAGTCCAGCCGGTGGCTTAGCAGGTCAAAGGCGAACATCCTCTGCAAATATGCACGACTTTGGCGGAGCGGTTCCAAGTGTATTAGCTGACAACGATCCTCGTACTGTGGTAATCGCAAAGGATTGGTCCAGGGCAAGGGTGAACCGGACAAGACTACGTTGAACTCGTTCGATACGGGCTGACTGCACTTCATGGAACGGTGCCCAAACTGGTACGACATATTCAAGTATGCTGCGAACAAGACAGCTGTACAAACTTTTCAAAGCATATACGTCGTTGAATTCCGCGCCGTTGCGACGAATGGAACCGAGAACTGCAAAAGCTTTGGCGGTGGTCACAGATATATGCTCGCTGAAATTGAGTTTTTTGTCCATTGTTACGCCAAGATCATTGATGGAAGAGACGCGATTCAGTGAAATTTCATCTGATGAGTAGTTGAAATCGATTTGCGTCCTTGATGATTTTGCACTTTTTGGAATTCAAATCCATGCCATTCAGCACACACCATTGGGCTATGGTATCGAGATCATGCTGTAGAGCAAAGCAGTCGACAAGCGAAGATACTATTCGAAAAGCACTTATGAATAAAGCTTGGCGGCAGTTTATCCGGACCAGAGCCCTTTGATGGATCAATAGAGTTCAATGCGCTTACTATTTCTGAGGTAGAGAATATCGGGCGTGGAAAATTGATGTAGTACGATTGAAGTGAGTCTATAGCGCCAACTGAGTTTGGAGGAGACGCGGTGTTATACACAGATTTGAAGAAACTGGCAAAAAGTTCAGCTGCTTCAGAGGTGCCGCTGGAAGTAACGTCGCCAAATGACATTTCCGAAGGAACCTGCTGTGAGTTCTTCCTGCTGTTAATGGACCGCTAAAACGATGATGGGTTCGACTTAACTTCCTCTTGGACACGAAAAATGTAGTTACGGAAAGTAGTGTTAACGAATTCGCCATACGTTGAAGAAATGTTCTATTCTCAAAATTCCGGTTTTTGAAATACCGTCGTCGTGCCTTGCGGAGAACTTTACGCATGTGTTGTAAGTCTGCATTCCACCAAGGTTGCTTGAGTGTCCGACGCGTTGAACATCTACGAATAGAAGTATGCCTTCTGACCGTATCATACACAGTACTGTAGAACGATGAGATAGCCATATTTACATCGGTTTCACCAACGATTTGATGCCAATCGAGTGAGCCGAACTCCGATTTTACAGCAGGGATTGAACTTATCATTTCATTATCATTTAGTATTGAGCATGAGCATGAGCATTATGACCGAACAATTCGTAGTTGCTACTCCGTGATTGACTAGAACTTGCGAAATTGTACAGAGAACACAATAAATGGGGCTTGGGACTAGCTACCCATTCTCAATGTACACGTTTCGGGAGCTCAAATATCTAAAGTCAATAACGGCGCCGGCCACGTCCTTACGGTCATATAGGAAGGGAAGGATTGTTAGTCCGACTCTCGTTGCTACTAGAGACCGAGTATACCTCTGCATCTCCACGATTGTCTTGGGATAGGATATCGTTTTAGTTACAAAGGATAATTTATCTGGATTCACTTCGGTAAGTGATGCGATCTATGGGATGGGAAATAACACTATCGGTGTCTGGAATTTTCACTTTCTGATTTATTCACTCACCCGCGCAAAGCAAAACAAAATTACGGCGACCGGCCGATCGTTTTGCCTTCCGCACAAATCAAAACTAAATTTTGATGACCGGCCGATCCGCTTACTGGAGAAACACGACCAGACAAGAAATAAACTTCCACTTTCTCATTAAGGGTCAATTTATTCACCTCTGCTTAAGCCCTAAACCAGGTTTAAACGTATGAGTAAGCACCGCTCAAGAGTTAAGCGAAGGTGAAGAAATTTGCCCTAAGTAAAATATCCATGAACTGTAGAAAAAATAATGTTTTATATTTACGAAACCTTCAGCGGCAAAAAACACAAAATAATGATTTTCAATTGCAAAATGAGGGAAAATTGTTCTTGCATGTAAAATAGTCACAATCATTGCAATGGGTCTCTTCGGAGTCTCCACGGAAAAATGTTTAGAATTTTAACGACATTTTTTCCGAAATTCTGTGGAAGAGTTCCGAAAAATGTTCGGTAGAAATTTTGAAGAACTTGAAGAATCCATAGAAGGATCCGGAATGCATGATTCGCATTCCAATAAACATCAAATTCCGAAGATTTTCCAGTATAAATTAGAAAAAAAAAATCCAGCTTACTTTTTTTACAGCATCTCTATATTTTTCGAAATCCTGGGCAACTTTAATGAATTAAATAATTAAAGGAAATTCTTCTAAATTTCCAATGGAATTTTTTTTCGTTTTCCAATAGAAATTTTTAGAAATTTTCAGCAGTTTTTTTTAATTTCCAAAAGAAATTATTCGGAATATGCCAAAATATTTCCGATGGAAATTCCTAAGATTTTCCAGTAGAAAATCGAAAAAAGTTCATCTGAAACACCTATAATGAATTTCCCGAGGAAATTTCGATGTTTTTACAAGTGGAAACAACGAAAAAATTGTACTTTCGTCAGTACATTCAAAGTTAATTGCCTATATGCCGGGTATTAAGCCACCCGGAGTGGAAATTAATTACTATGTCTGAAACTTGATTATGCATATGTACAACATGTGATAGATTTAGTTCGGAAAAGGTATTGGAGGGTAACCGCCCCTTCGGTGGGGTTTGATCCCACGACCCCAGTACTTTCGTAGTACTTGTAAAGGTTGTACTTTGGAAGCATTTCCAATAGGAATTCCTGAAAAAATTTAATCAAAATTTTAAAGATTTTCTGATGTGAAAATTCCTTAAAATTTCTAAATCATTTCCTGTGCATCTTTGCATGGTAAAGATTTAAAGAAATGTTTAGCTGAACCTACAAAGAAATCAAAATGACTTCCCGAAGAAGAATGAATTCCCGATGAAATTATGGTGCAAATTAAAAAAAAACATGGACCTTGAGAATTCTAAGGATTTATTCTTTGAAAACCCATAGAATTTTTTGAAGATAATCCATAGACTCTTCCGTGGAAATTCTAAATAATGCCTCGAATAAAAAAATACTTGGGAAATTTAAAAAAATGTGAATTTAAAAAAATGTGAATTCACAAAGAGCGTAAAAAAGTTTCCGAAATTTTTTTATTTCAAAATTCCAAATTTGAAAAGAAATTCAAGAACAAAAAATCAACGGTAATATCAAAGTGTTTCATGTGGCATTGGCTGTTTAATATCTCTTGAAAATTCAGAAGATTTTTCTTGAAAAAAATTAGAAGTCTTCTTCTTCTTCTTCTTCTATGGCTCCATATTCCAGCTGGAAGTTGGTCTCCTTTTCAACTTAGTATATTCTATTAGCATTTCCTCAGTTATAAATGGAAAGCTTTTATATGCCAGCCATTGCACGATTATATATCTTGTGTAGCAAGTACGATGGATACACCATACTTAGAGTGTCGAGAATGTTTCCCACCCGAAAACATCCTAGACAGGAACGAGAATCAAACTCGCCATCTCTGGATTGGCAATCCTACGCCTTTGCTCGCAAGGCTAACTGGAGACTGAACATTTTGAAGCGTACTCCTTAAAATGTTCGAAAAACTTCTTTTGGAAATTAAGAAGAATTTCTGGTGAAGATGTCGACGAAATTCATTAGAATGTTAAAAAAAAAGTATTCGGCCAATAACTCATTCCAGAGGCGGAATTTTGAAAAGTATGGCGGACTTCTAGCGCTGATTCCCCTCTACAACTTTGTCTAAGGGTACATTGCTCTATGTCTAATATTAACAGCGTGAAACGCTAGGAACACTCAATATACTAAATGATAATAAGTGTTATTATCATTTAGTATATAAAATGATACTAGCATTTCCTGCGGTGAATATTAGACATAGAGCAATCAGTGCTAGAAGTCCGCCATACAACACTTTTCGGAATTCCGCCTCTGGAATGAGTTATTGGCTGAATACTAAATGATAATAAAATGATAAGTTCAATCCCTGCTTTACAGCGTCAAAGTCACAACGTGTGAAATCTAATTCTTGATTAGAGATGATACTTCGAGAACGATCCAAAGTACGTTGTATGTTCAAACGTATAACAAACGGTTTATGATGGCGGTCTGGTCTTAACATCGTGGATGGCGCTTCAATCAGTTCAGTTTCATTGACGTTACTTACAAATGCCAGATCTAATAGTCTACCATTGGCGTTGAGCACATCACATATTTGCAGCAGACCAGAGGAGATGAGATTCTCGGTGAGAATAAGTTCTTGTTCGGAGGACGCGCTCGTAGGTAAATAGCCCCTAACGTCGTCATTTTAAGCCCACAGAAGTTGAGGGAGATTGTAATCACCGAGCATGATAACTGTGTCGCAATCTGCAGCTCTATCTACTAACTGATGCACGCAGACGGAATGTGCCGCAAAGCTTTCTGAGTTACTTACTATTTGGCTTCAGGTAAATACCACAAATGTAGACGGATTTATCGACGAGAGTTATTTTGACGATGACCTGTTCCAGAGAATCACTTTCTGGGAGGTAAAACGATGCGCTGACCAAAGAGCACTTCACCGCAATTAGTACTCCGCCACCTCGTTGAAATTGACTATTTGAACTACTACGGTTACACCGGTAAATGTTGTAGTTAGAAGCCAGTTCCGAGTTTAGCACGTCGCTTCGAAGCCAAGTTTCAGTTAGCACAATGACATCGTAATCACTAGCAGCAGCCAGGAAAAAAATCATTAGTTTTTGTGCGCATACCACCGACGTTATGGTAATAGACGGTAAGCGGAACAGATGGCAGTGCTTGGGATGAGAATGTTGAGAATGATCAACTTCGGTGGCGACGGGATCGGGATGACGGGAAATGCTATCTACAGCAAATCGGTTGATGTTTTCCAGGACAATGGTCGGCCGAGTGAAATTTAATGACGATGAACAAGTACAGTTCTCAGTGTCTCGCTCGCTACTGCCGGATCGATTGACATCGTTTCCGGTCCCCAAAAAAACTGCTGTTTGCTGCCAATGTTCTCAAATTCCCGAAACCTAATCCCACGAGGCCATGTTTCAGTTGCCAGCGCAACCAGTTTGAAATCGAGCGGCATTCCAACTTTGTAGGAGTGTGCTAGTGTTACCACGCACGACCAGTTTCACAATATGCAGGTCCGAAGTTCCCAATCTAGACTGAGCTAGTTCGGTTACCTTTTCATCGGAAACTTTTGGCAAGACAGATAAGGCCAGAATTTATTTGGATCATGCTCCGAAGAAAGCGATGCGACTAGATCAGAATCTGTGGCGCCAGTTCCGATACCACACATGGATTTGGCGGGACGGCGAAGCGTAGTATCGTCGTAGTTATTTTGAATTTTGTACAAATATTTGACGTTAGAAATGACGTTAGAATTCATAAAAATGAATTGGTTGTTGTTCGTATCCGCGTAAATTAAAAACGGCTCGATGGATTTTCGTCATGGCTTCAGCAGTAGACCGAGGTGTAGATCTTGAGTATCTAAAACATGAAAAAATCGAGGAGTAAATAGAACCTATGTGAATTTATCCATATGATTTGATTTGCTTACCGTTATATAATGTTCCATACGATTTTCTGATATAACATCTGGCCATGGGACTTATAACTTTGCGGACAATGAGGTCGTGGAATTTCGCGTATCCCTTTCTCCAACATGAATCCTTGCAAATAAAAATGATTGAATTATCAGCAAATTTGAAAACATAAGGATTATTTTGTACTTACCCGCTTTGCAAAACTTTTCACCCACCGTTCAGTATCCAAACTCCAGTAAAAATTTCAAATTAAGCGATTAAACTGATAAAAACTTTGCCAAAACCATGAAAATCTATTTCGGTAATGACAGCAAATTGGAAATTTTCTTTTCTCACAAAAGACTACTTTTTACGCATTTTTCAATTTGTTTGCATACTCCGGAAAGCGTAAAAACTAGCCCCCCGATAATAACTCAAAAGTATGCTTTTTTTGACGATATGCAATATTCTCTAAAGTGATCAGAAAGTGGGACCCTCCTTTCTGCTGAGGGTGGCTGGGTTCGATTCCCGGTGCCGGTCTAGGCAATTTTCGGATTGGAAATTGTCTCGACTTCCCTGGGCATAAAAGTATCATCGTGTTAGCCTCGTGATATACGAATGCAAAAATGGTAACCTGGCTTAGAAACCTCGCAGTTAATAACTGTGGAAGTGCTTAATGAACACTAAGCACCGAGGCGGCTCTGCTAGAGATGTCGCAAATTAATCGATTACTTGGATAAATCGATTCATCGACGTGCAGGGACTATGTCCAAGGGCTTGACGACCCCTCCCCATGGCCACTGCGAGTTAGGGGGCCTGCCTAGGATGTGGTGGGGTTTGACAGTGGGCTCTGTTAAACCTCTACAAAAAGCTGCATGTGTCCATAAGCAGGCCCTATCAAACCCAGTCAGCACATGAACGTATATGGTGTCGTGTAGGATGCTGAAGTGCAGGCGATAGAGGTACTTTTCCACACAACGTGTATGTATATCGTCTCCAATTTAGCATCTTGTATTGCACCGTGTGCGATTTTGTGTAGACTGGGAAGCGACCGTGTGCCGCTCAAAGCGCACAAGCCCAACACGAGTGCCAACCGGCACATCAGGATTAATACCAGTGAGATCCTGATTACGGTATACTGGTCAGTGACACACACACGCGCGCGAAAGTAATGCAAAATAAACGACATGTAAAATGAACGTAAACTGACATTCTTACTTAACGTGAAATAGAGATAAAATAAGGGTTGCTGAATAACATTAGCTTTCCGATTACTATCAATTATTTTCAATTTTAATCCCGTTTCTTTTTTACTTTTCTTACGTTAATGAAATGATAACGCGAATCCGAAATTCAAATGAACAATCGCTCACTTTGAGCGATTGATTGTTTATTCTCGCGAAGAACGAACAATTGAACAAATTAAGGAAATGCTAATACTGCTGTGTAGAAGTTTCATAGGTCACATCACTTTCCATGGTGAATCCCGATCTATGTTACTGATTACCCCACCCAACTAACACTACTTCCTTCCCGTGGTAAATGTGGAGATGCAGAGGTATTCTCGGTCTCTAGTAGCAACAATTACCACACACTCACATTCTCTCCCTTTCCCAACTGACTGTAAGGACTTGGCCGGCGCCGTTATTGATCAACATTTGCGAGCTGCTGAAACGTGCACTTCGAGAATAGTTGGTAAATCCCAACCACTATTCACTTGGATCGTAGTGCAATTTGCACCAGTTCTGATCAATCACGGAGTAGCAACCATTGATATGTACAGTCAGTCTAAACTAAGCTAAGCTAAGCTACTTGGATAAATCGATTCATCGACGTGATAATCGATTAATTTTGAATCGATTATTACCAAACGATTAATCGATTCAATAATCGAGAGGAATCGAGAGTAATCGATTAGTTACTAATCGATTAATCAGGATTTCACGACATCATAAGGATGTCGCAATTGGATTGATTACCTCGATTGATCGATTCATCGTTGCGATAATCGATTAATTTTGAATCGATTAATATCCAACGATTAATCGATTCAATAATCGACAAGGATCGAGAGTAATCGACTAGTTACTAATCGATTAATCGGAATTTTACGACATCTCTAGGCTCTGCCCCAGTGCGGGGATGTAATGCCAATTAGAAGAAGAAGAAGAAGATCAGAAAGTACTCCTAAAATGAGTATTCCTATGTTACCGTGTAAGAGAATGTAACGGGCCTGGGATAAAACCCGCGACTTCCTACGTATGCATCAGAAACGGTAGCTAAGCCCATTTTTATCAGTAACAATAAAGAAACATGAATAGAAACCACCCAGATTTAAAGAGAAGGAATAATATATTCACTCTAATAGCCAGGAGGCACTAAAAAAATCAAATCAATCCACCTTGCAGTGATGATGCCTTCATCGGTGCATTAGGGAGGATATTGAAAAAAATCACATAAGAATCTAAAATAGCACTTTAGGTAAATGGGTTTCAATTTTCCATTGATTTACGTTTTATTGATATACCTCACAGTCAATCAATTATGTCTAAACAATTATAAAAACTGCATAAAAACGTTATTTGAAATAAGTTAGGGAACAACTAAAATGATATTGAATGATTTGTCAGCAAAATAAGGGTGCCCATAACCGAACCAATAAAGGTGCCCACAACCGAATTTCGCAGCCTTTTAGGAAAATGAAGAAGAAGAAAATTGCACTGAAATTTTAATGGCAATCGTCATTGATTAAATATACTGTATAAATATGCATTGGAACACACTTTTTTAATAAAATCATTTCAATTTATAACACTTTAAAAAAAGGTAAAAAAAAACTTTCGTTTTGTTTTTTTTGTAAGAAAAAAATGATTTGTTCCTTGTTCAAAGTAGAGATCCCATCTGATTTAATATTGAGCACAAAACATCATGTTACAATAGCAAACTAATAACGGTTGTCAGAATGACAGCATCTGTTATCTGTCAAAAGATACGTAGGGGTGCCCATAACCGAACGGTGCCCACAACCGAACCTCCTCCCCTACTATCAGACCCTTATCACATTATAATAGTATCAAACCCTTTAACTTTTGTTCATTTTTTTGTTTCAGCGCTTCTAAAGACCCAGTCGCTGATGACGTGCCACCTCCTCCGTTGCCTCCCCGCCCAAGGTCACACACCAATGAATTTGAGTTGCAGAGATCGTTCACCACACCGGAAGCGGATTTCTTAAAAAAGAAAAAGCACTGGCACTTGTTCGAATCCATGTTCGGCCGACGAAGGACAAACAGTGGATCCGCTAGTATCGGCAATGGAAGTGATCTGAAACCTGCAGCTGCAACAGAAAATGGCACAAAGAAGACAATACTGCTAGAGATGAGCCAGAAAGTGGTTCACCGGGATAAGGTAGCTCATCTACGGTTTGCCGAAAACAAAAGAAACAGTTTCTCCAGCCCAGACCTTAGTTTGCTGAAAGTAGATGGAGGCTCAACAGATAGTCTCTCCAATGGAGGATCATGCAGCTCGGAATTCTACGTTCAACAGGATGATGAATTCATTGAAGAAAATTGTTTAAGGTCGACAGAACTTTTAACTGCTTCAAAATGCTCTTCTATTGAAGAGTCAATGGCAAATTTGCTAATTAATGACGAGGAGCATGAAAGGCAAGAAATGAATGTTTCTGAAAAAATTGTGCCTAATTTCAACATATCATGCAATACATCAAATGTAAACCTGGCAGGTTGGGACTGTATAATTCCAGTGACCGAAAAAGATCCTACTTCACTGTCACTTCCGCAAGGCTATTGCGAAATGGGTGCACCCGGAACAGGTTTCAATCGCCAAATGTTGGAATGCGTGGAACTGCGTACAAATACAGGCGACACCTGCAATGCTGAATCTATCTACATGAATATGGAAGGTAAAGGAAGAGTGAGCGAAGAAGGGAGCCGCTCTAGTTCAACATCCAGCGGAGTAAGTAGCATCTACAGCAACGGAAGCAATTCGAGCAATACGAATAGAAACCGCAATTCTGTTGACGATAAAATCGCTTCATATTATCCGAACGAAGATTTTCGATTGCCAAAAAAGATCGAGCCTAGTTCAACCACAGAAGGTAACTCTATCGGAGAAAGCGTAAAAAGATCTAACTCTACGCGTTCAGCAAGCCATTACACGACATCACCTAAAAACACCCATCGAAAAACATCTACCCAGAACATATCGACCATTCCTCGATTGAGTAAGTCACCTCAAAAACCGCTGTGTCATAAATCCAGAGTAACGACTAGAAGCATTAGTTCAGAACGCGGATCATCCTCAGGTCCTATAATCACTATAACAGACAGTTCTCCTACTAGAAACAGTGAAAACAACCCACCAGAAGCAACTCCAACCCAGAAACTGTACAAAAAGTACGCAACTATCGCACGAGGAGCTTCCACATCCCCCAGCAAGTATCAGGAAAAAATCTCAGCACGGAAAGGGGCAGATCCGCTCCCAGTGGGAAATGGAAAGCGCTTTGGATCATTACCGCGATTCGCTAAAATTGACTTATCGCCCCTGCGATTGAAAATAAACAGCGTTTTGCAGCGTCACAATCCAGAGAGTTTATGAAAACTAAACCAGTGTTCTAGGTACAATTCCTGATGATCTCATCCACCGTAAGCAACTGGCGATAGCAACGTATGCCCCTTAAATTCGCTGCAATATTCAAAAGCCTTTGTCCGCAAAGTTATTGCTCAACTCATTAAGCTTAATTACCTGCTATAAACTCCTCTTTAAACGGAAATAATTTTTGGCTTCCAAATTATAATACGATAAGTTTTATGGCTAGCTTAAAGTAGACCTATCAGAAGTTGTTTGATATTGTTAGAAGTGGCAAATTTTGAATTATAAAAGCTTAGCTTACGGCCTTTTTCATATATTTTATGTTGAGCTATTAGCATGTTGTCCATTGTTAGACGTGAAGGCACGAGTGAAAATTTAAAAACACTGCACACAAAAAAACACAACTAGAATAAAACAATTTCTGTGATCTGATCGAGGACGGTACAATGTATACCCTGTTCCTTAATGAAAACGATAAAGAAGAAATTGAATTAAAGTCATCCCAAAAAGGTTAAATAAAGTGCACAGAAATGACACGATTTTAAAAAGATGCGTTAATTTATATTGAAAAACACTAAACCAGTAACCGAATGGCATATCGAAAATTTACGATAATCCCTAGTAAAATAAATTTTGAGAGACAGGTGCGCTATTGCTTTTGATCAGTGATTTTACTGAAGCTAATGTGATTCGATAATGTAACGCGGCATGTACAAATACAAAATATACAATATGAATTAGAAAAAAAAAACATTCTTTAATTTTTAACAAGATGAACATCAGAAGGGCTAAAGCAATCAAACCAATATTATACTATTTATTGCCGACACTTTGGGACCATCCAGAAACCACGTGAGCATATGTTTATGTTTATGTTTATGTTTATTGTATAGATTCATCTGACATTTAGTGGTCTTAATGAATATAGTAAATTTTAAACAAGTATACATTAAACGATTACAATCTTCTTAAAAAGGTGGTCAATGGTAAGTTAAAATCAAATAGCCTATAAATGCTGTTAAAAGCAGCCGCAGCAGCACGGAAAGGTTCATTCATGCCATACATTCGATTACGTGGAGAAAGGTGCAGGAAATCTCGTTGACGCATTGTTCGTTCCGGAGCATAAATATTTAATCTCATCAGAAGTTCCGGAGAGTCAATTTCACCAGTCGCGATTCTGGCCACGAAGGCAACCTGCGATCTATTCCTTCTCATTTGAAGAGTGTCAATACCAAGTAGTCTACATCGATCCTCATATGCGGGAAGATGAGCGGGATTCCTCCATGGTAGGTGCCGGAGTGCATAACGCACGAATCTACGCTGCACGGTTTCTAGCCTTGAGATCCAGATGCTATGATAAGGGCTCCAAACTACAGCACAAAATTCAAGGATAGAACGAACTAGAGAGCAGTACAGAGATTTTAGGCATTGAGGGTCCCGGAAGTCTTCAGATAGTTTGAAAATGAATCCGAGTTGCCTATTAGCTTTTGCGATGATGTCGTTATAGTGCGGCTTGAATGTCATGTCTTGATCCAGTGTGACTCCTAAATCCTTAATCTTATTCACTCTCTCAAGGGTAGTACCAGAGATACAATAATCAAAAACTATCGGCTTGTGTTTCCGGTAAAAGGAAATAGCATTACATTTTTGAATACTGAGCGCCAGGAGATTAGTAGTGCACCAGTTCGCCATTCTATCCACACGCGACTGCAGTTCTTCACAATCCTCGATGCTGTTGATAATCATAAACATTTTAACATCATCTGCATAAAACAAACGACAACCAGGAGGTAGCAGTCGAGAGAGTTCGTTGATGAACAGCGTGAACAAGAGAGGTCCCAGATTACTTCCTTGTGGTACACCAGAAGTATTGGAGAAGTATTCAGACTGTGAAGAACCGATTTTCACAGAAAGCAAACGGTTAGACAGATATGATTTGAACCAGCACACTAGATGACGACTAACTCCAAGTTGTTCTAACTTTGCAAGCAATATTCCATGGTCGACGCGGTCGAACGCTGGTTTTAAATCCGTATAAACTGCATCAACTTGGCCACCGGAGTCCATGGTACGAACACAAAGCGAAACAAACTCTATTAAATTCGTTTCTACAGAGCGCTTTGGATAGAAGCCGTGCTGTGCTGTAGATATGTACGCTTTACTGGCACTGAATAAAACGTCGTTCATGATTATTTCGAATACCTTGGAGCAAGATATATTGGGGAAAGGGTGGAGGTGTTGGTTAATAACCATGACATAACCACATTAGAGAAAGGAGAGTTTGACGGTAGAACCACATGGTTTTTGTTATTCCTATTTGGTAGTTGTTGATATAAATGGGAAATGATGAAAACGGTTGGTCAACGTGGTTATTGTGTTTCCATATGAACGAGAATAAGGGCGCAATATGGTGAAGGAAAAAAAAAGATTCACCACAGCAAATGTGTCATGTTCAAGATGCTGATAAGACCGGTAGTCCTCTACGCTATTATCAGCTCGCCCAGCTCTACAGCGAACCCAGTATCCAGAAGGTAGCTAAAGCCGGAAGAGTACGATCGGCAGGACATGTTGCAAGTATGCTGGACAGCAACCCTGCAAAGATGATGTTCGCTTCCGATACGGCAGGTACGAGACGGCGTGGAGCGCAGCGAGCGAGGTGGGCAGACCAGGTACAAAACGACTGGACGCATTCGAGGATGGAGAGATGCGGCCTTGAACCGTGTATTGTGGCGTCAAATTTCAATAAGTGTTACCGTCTACGGGGGTGTCATTGGGTTAAAATGTGGTATGGTTCAAGTAAATGTTACAAAGCTCTAGTAGTTAACATTGGATTCAAGTTTTAATTAGTTTGGTACAAGCTTGAATAATAAGTTTACCACTGTGTGGGAAAAAATAATAAAGTTAAATGTTGTTTAAAATTGGCCCATTCTCACCCGTCACAGGAGGTGACATTGGGCCAAGTACAATAAAGTTCAGCACTGACGATGCAACGATTCAATCGTTCATTAAAAATCAGGGTTCGTAATGCTCACTCAATCTCAGGAGCACATGATTTTCCCTCACGAAAGTTTTCGGGGAGAAATCGCTTTTCGGGAAAGAAAAACAGCCTGGAGAGTGATAACAATTTTTCGCTCACTTCGATTGCCGCTAAACGTTGGTTTGCTCTTTTTCTTTCATGTTCGAGTCTTTTCGTGACATCATCAATGCAAATGGTAGTAGCTTATGTGGAACAAATAACTTAACCCTTTCATACAGATAGCGTGGTGGTGTGGCTAAAGTAAGCGCATCCCAACAGCTATTATTGTTACTATTCTGGGTTCGAATCCCGGCGCGGCCATACAATTTTGTAATTGTCAGTGGCGTCTCGCCCTCTGGTGCACTACGTGCACTACACAGTTAACATTTCTTCATAGAAAAAAATCACAAAGTGTTTCTGAATATATAAAACACAGACGTAGTCCCACGTCAATAATGAATAAAATTACCAAGTTATTATTGCAAGAAAATCAATTTCATTTGGTCGCCTGGTCGCTACCTCACTTGTGTAACATCATCGGTGAACAAAATAATGATCAAAAGAGATTACCTCACTCTTTGACGCCCAATGCGACGCACCACGCACACCACACACTGCAATGTGCTCAAACGATGCGTCATCGCAATGAGCGAATTTGGCTTAGCTTGGTTCACTGCTGGAAGTACACAAGAACGCCGCATATGTACACGAAGCCCACGTCTGAATGTATTGAAAAGCATTCAGCTAAATTGTCGGTGTGTTAGTAAAAATTGGTGCACTTCTCTCAATGCACGACGTTAATACGGGACGGAGACGAAACGAATCGGCATCATATGCGACGAAATGATTCGGCATCAGCCCGGTGTGAGAACGTTGCCGATGACAGCGTCGCTCTTGGATTTTTCTGCTCTCTGAGAATTTAATTTGTCACCCCATGCTTCTTTCACCGATTAAACACGTTGTTTTTCTCGCTTACATTGTTGAATGAATTAATAGCTTCATTCTGTATTTTCGGTACGTCGCGGTAGTGCGGTCTTTCGTGGTAATTGAACACTAAAAGAAAATGGAAAACGATACCGTGGATGATATTCTTCTCAACCCATTTGCTAGACGATCATTTCAAGAAAAGCTGCTTATTTCAAGCA
Organism: Armigeres subalbatus; assembly: GCF_024139115.2. Taxonomy (NCBI): domain Eukaryota; kingdom Metazoa; phylum Arthropoda; class Insecta; order Diptera; family Culicidae; genus Armigeres; species Armigeres subalbatus. The sequence continues at coordinate 173,151,941 of NC_085141.1, read as the reverse complement.
CACCTGTGCCACAGCCTAAGCTTGAGAACTTGAAATCGCAGTTCTCCAGAGGAGGGAAAGTTATTACTCGTAATTTCAACGTATCAGCATACGATACCAAATGGTTGAGCGGTTCGAAGGTGCGAAATAAGCTGTTCTGTTGGCCGTGTTTATTGTTCCAAAATCCGGAGGACAAATGCGTGTGGATTAAGGAAGGCTTCAATGATTTAAATCACTTGTCAGCTGCCATTAAGATTCATTCGGCAAGCAAGGAGCATATTGCCAATGCCATGGCACACAGGACATTTGGAAAAATCCGCATTGATGAAGCAATGGATCACGCGCGGGAAGTTTCGAGGAGAAACCATAATTTTCAGGTGAAAAAGAATAGAGATGGTATGAAAACTTTGATTGATCTCATCTGCTATCTCGGATCACATGGTCTGAGCTTCCGTGGCCATAACGAAACCGAAAACTCTGTGAATAGAGGAAACTACAAAGACCTATGTGAATTCATTGCTACAAGAGATTCATCATTCTTGGAGTTCACTACTAGTAGTCAAGTGTTTTCGGGAATGTCTGCAACCATTCAAAACGAACTCATTGAAGTGATTGGATCGTTGATGATTGAGCAAATTTCGCGTGAAGTTGATGAAGCTGAATTCGTTGCAGTAATGGTGGATGAAACAACAGATATTTCCAGGAAATCACAACTTGCTACCACATTACGGTACTGTTTAAAAAATGGTAAGTAGCCTTCCGGTAACAATGATTCTCCGTTGAATTACATGTTTATAGTTTTGTAATATTGATAAAAATTCAATCGAACTCTTCTAGGTACAACCGTAGAAAGATTTGTGAGCTTGGATGATGTGAGCAGTAACAAATCGGCTGTGGCACTCGCAGATGAAATAGTTGCCTTGCTGAAAAAATTTCAGGTGCCTGCCACGAAACTTGTGGCACAGACGTATGATGGAGCACGTGTAATGTCAGGTGCGAGCGGAGGAACGCAGGCAATAGTAAAAAAGTCGTATCCAAACGCTGATTACATTCATTGCAAAGCCCATGTTCTTAATCTTGTTTTGTTACACGCTTGCACTAATCAAAGAGACACTAAAAGTTTTTCAACACTTTCTGCTCTCGCTTCCTTTTTCACGCAAAGTCCAAAAGAGATGCTGAGTTGAAAAATTATATGCAACAGAAAATTCCTAATGTTTGCAAAGTAAAATGGGCATATACTTCAAGAATGATCAACATAGTTGAAACACATCATGCTGACATTACCACTTGCTTGGGTGAAATATGCATGGGAGATATTCAGTGGGACGGTGAAACACGGACTTTAGCAAGAGGGCTCCATAGCTTCCTGATCGAGTTTGATACCATCTTCTACTTGAAATTATTTGCCTCTGTTTTTCTTTCACGGACGTTCTATATCAAATACTGCAGTTGAAAGAATTGGACTACGTTGAATGTGGTAGAAGTGTGCGAAATGCTCGAACCAACATACACAAATTACGAAATGAAGCGAAATTTAAAGTAATTTGGGAAGAGACCGTAACCATGACTGGTGGCAATAGTGACGGAAAGCAGTTCAAACAATATTTCAAAACGTACATCTCGATTATCGATCGTATTATCTCCGAATTGGACGAACGCTTTGCTGATCTTAATAAACAGAGCTATTTAAGCCTACTCGATTCTACGAAGTTCAAAGCGTATTGCGATAAATTTCCAAAGGAACTTGTTGATGATGTTTGCTCACGTTTCTCCAACTTTGACAAAGTGAAGCTGACAAATGAACTTAAAGTGTTCTACACTAAAGATGAGTTTGCTGGGAGGAAAGTGGCTGAAATTATGAACGTGTTGGTTACAGACAACCTAGAAGACATTTTCTCTGAGACACATCGATTAGCTAGGCTAATACTAACGCTTCCCTCGACAACAGCATCGGTCGAAAGGAGTTTCTCAATTCTAAGAAGAATCAAAACGTATCTGCGGTCGACAATGGCAGAGGAGCGACTCAAATGGCTGATGTTAATGTCGGTCGAAAATGCCCTACTTCATCAGTTGAAACTGGATAGTAATTTCTTCGATGAAATAATTGATCGTTTTGCTCGCCGAGTAGATCGTAGAGTTCAGCTACTGTACAAATAATAAGTTCGATTGATGTAATATTCTTGAATGATTTACAATAAATACAGCAAAAAACTTTTTTTTTTTTTAAACACGAAACGATTGTTTTTTTTCTGGAAAAATATTGGTCGGGTGCACAACCAGCTTTACGATCCACGAGACGCCTCTGGTAATTGTTCTGCGATAATTCTCGCGAAAAGTGAGTGAGAGGTAAAAGTAATGAAACGAAAAAGGATTTTCATCTAATAGGCAAGATTTTCGTTCATCTTCCAAATGCTAATTCTAGAGAAAAGATTGATGGGTGAAAGATGATCCTCAACATGAACAACGAAACAAGATTTTCCCTTGGTACGAAAATCGCTTGCTTTGGTCTCATTGAAACGAAAAGTCGAAACCCTGTTAAAAATAATTGACTACATTACGGCTCTTACCAACTATGTATGGCAAATTAACCAAAGGTTTGGCCCAATCTCACCCCTTTTTAGCGTGCATTGCTCGTTGCTACGAAAAACCAGAACCGCTAGGGGGAATGACGGCTTTGGCAGGTTTTGTTCTATTATTGGCAGGGGGTTTGACCCTTTCTTACACCCTAAGAAGGGTATTAAGATCACTTGAAAAATCGACTTTTTATCCGAGACTCGGAGACCCAAGTCATATATACCAATCAACTCAGCTCGGCGAACTGAGCATGTGTATGTATGTGTGTGTGTGTACGTGTGTGCGTGTGTGCGTATGTGCGTTACAAAAAAATGTCACATCTAGATCTCAGCCGTCTGTGAACCGATTTGCATGATTTTATCTTTAAACGAAAGCTATGCCTTTGCCCTAGAACGCATTGAAATTTTTTGCAATCGGACATTTAGTTTCCGAGATATTTAAGAAATACGAACATTAGGTGCAAAATAATGTCACATCCAGATCTCAGCCGTCTGTGAAACGGTCTGCATGATTTTATCTTTAAACGAAAGCTATGTCTTTGCCATCGAACGCATTGAATTTTTTTGCAATCGGAAATTAAGTTTCAGAGATATTCGTGAAATACGATTCTTAAGTGCATTTTCAGAAAACTAACAAAATAATGTCACATAATGATCTCAGCCGTCTGTGATCCGATTTGCATGCTTTCATTTTTATACGAGAGCTATGGCTTCGTGATAGAACCCATTAATTTTTTTTTTGGAATCAGATATTGGGTTCCAGAGATATCTGTGAAATACGAACATGAGGCATATTTTTAGAAAACATAAAAAATTGCCACATCAATATCTCAGCCATCTATGGTTCGATTTGAACTCGTTCGGGCTTCAACGGTTGCAAATCATCGGGCTTGGTTGCAAATCAAATCTGCAGCCTTTGTGTATTGTTATTGAATTTTTTTTTTAAATCCAAAGATATCCCTTTTTACCATTCTTACCCTTACATATTGAAATCGATAAAAAAAAATATCCCTAGTGTTTTCTTAGCTTATTTCGCTTTTTTATTAATATACGACTTCCACACTTGCTGCTGATATCTCTGAAATCCGAAAAAAAATTACCAACTGATTCGAACTTTTTTTCGAGCATAAAACTTCGTTTATTTGTTATCCAATCAAAGTTTATGTTTATGCATAGAAATTATAATATGCAGTGCACCCATAACCTTTCAAAAGTGTAAGAAGGGTTCCATTCACTGTAGGTGGATTAAGTCGGGTTTTTTATATTGAAGACGATAAAAAAATATCACTAGCGTTTCCTTAGCGACCAATGTTTGCTTTATGTTTATTTCGCTTTCTATTAATATACGACTTTCACACTTGTGTCTTGATGCTGCTTGAATTATTTTATTTGTAAAAATATTAAATAATAGTTTTTTTCCCTTTTACTATTACCATAATTGCATACCTATCAACTCAGATCAAAGAACTAGATATAAAATGTGTATGTTACAAGATAGTGCCACTTCAAGATCTCAATAGTTTGCTATCTGATTGAGCACTCTTAACTATAAGCGGAAGCTAAAATATTGCCATGAAATGCATTTTTTCAATCGGATATTGGATCCTGCTGATATCTCTGAAATCCGAAAAAAAATTACCAACTAAAGATTCGAACTTTTTTTCGAGCATAAAATTTCGTTTACACAACAACAATTAAAGTTCATATTTATGCATAGAAATTGTAATATGCAGTGCACCCATAACCTTTCAAAGGTGTAAGAAGGGTTCCATTCACTGTAGGTGGATTAACCCTTAAATGCGCAATGTTGTTTTAAAACAACAAACCGAAAATACGTTTAATGTTAATAATTGCAATGGTTATTTACGTTAAAAATATTTCCGACAAATTCTAAAAAAATCGCCTTGCGCCTTTAAGGGTTAAGTCGGGTTTTCTTTGCATATCAAAGAATATTGTGGCCACATTTCATAAAATTTGGTCGACAAAAACCCCCCTGCCAATAATAGAACAAAACCTGCCAAAGCCGTCTTTCCCCTATATAAATATGCATAAAATTCGATAATACAACAACAGATTATCGTAACATGATAACCAGGTATCCATCGATCTAAAAACTAGTTATGTAATAGATTTGTGGGGCATTACTGACACTATTTTAATACGGGTTCATTCGATCAATAGTTTTACATTCAAATTCCAAGCATTATGGTACGAGCACAATTAGTTCTTGGAATTTGTTGTGTGATTTCCTAGACGTGAATTTTGCTATAATTTTGAACCGTTTGAAGTTTTGATCAAAATTCATAACAGTTTCTGAGATATTAGGAGTTGAAACATTTTTCGTTTTTGGCCCAATCTTACCCCCTAGGCCCAATGTCACCCCGAACGACGGTATCTGTTTAGCCCTCTCTTTCCCACGACTTTTTTCAAGGATTTCAATACGAAGTGATGATGATAAAATGCTAATGATATGATAAAAATGCTAGAACAAAAGTTATTTGAAATAGCTAAAATTAGTGGAAAACGAAAAAAAAAGTTTTTAATTGTAAATCAATAGTTACTTGATTGTTTTCAATAGTTTAACTATTTTTACACAAAATTGATTATGTTTGCAGTTTAATGAAACCATAAAGTTGTGCCAAATACTGCTTTTTTTCGTTGAAATAATTCGATGAATGTTGGAAGGTGCAAAATTTGATGGAGCTCTACAGCTACCATGGGAAGGAAAGGGTTAGATGTAAACTACGTAAATGAAATATAGGTTATGGACAAGCCGCCCGGGATCCAAAATTTAATTCACTCGCGTTTTAAGGGTACACACCACTCAAAACGCATGGATTTATTTATTTATTGTCGGCGTAGCACCAACTTAGAATTCGGAAGTCGGGACTTCCGAACCGAACTTTCTTCCGAAGTTTTATCTGTCAAACTAATTGATGCGTTGTTTAGCGCATCTTTAGGCGAATCTAGCGCACTATTTCCGAAGTTGGGAAAGTTGCCTGTATCTGGAGAAAAATCCAACTTCGGTATAAAAATCGGTCTAATATTTGTCCGTATGGACAATAAGTCAACATCAACAGACTTACTTAGTCCTAATGATGGCATAAAACTAAAAATAAAATCAATTTAAAACTTATTTAATGAAACGTGCACAATGGTTTACTGTTCTGCCGAAAATGATGGAAACTTCAGCCCAGTGTCTGCCGAGGAATGTAATAATAACATCGCTGGGACTCTAGAAAACAATTGTTGAAGTCCACAAATGGCGCCAACCATACTTTAATTGGTTCCATGAAAAGGCATTCTCAACATTGTGTTGTTTTGTAGTGTTCGGATGACAGTTGTGTGTTGCTTCCATATTAAGTGGTAAATCCTCGAAAACGCGAGATTTTAATTTGGATTCCGTTAGGTCTGTCATTGACTGGCATGTGTGATTGGTGGTTAACTAATCAAATATTGAACAAGCTTTGAACTTTGAAGCTTTTGTTTTTTGATGGTAAAGGTAGCCTCACACCTCGGGAATTTGGTTTGCGGATTTTTTCCCCATGCATTTTTGCATATGCGATGTTTTCGGAATTTGGACACGGAAAATCAAAATCCCGGCCCCCTTTAAAATACACGGGGACAAAATTCCGGCGGTAAATTTTCCCGAGGTGTAAAGTAGCCTTAACATGACGCGAACGCTGGGGACCTCCTGCGGTAAGACGCGCGGCTACAAAGCAAAACCATGCTGAGGGTGGCTGGGTTCGATTCCCGTTGCCGGTCTTGGCAATTTTCGGATTGGAAATTGTCTCGACTTCCCTGGGCATAAAAGTATCATCGTGCTAGCCTCATAATATACGAATGCAAAAATGGTAACCTGGCTTAGAAACCTCGCAGTTAATAACTGTGGAAGTGCTTAATGAACACTAAGCTGCGAGACAGCTCTGCCCTAGTGTGGGGATGTAATGCCAATAAGAAAGAGAAGAATGACGCGAACGCTACTTGTCAACACCGATTTTTTACCAGCGGAACCACAACGTAGCTTCAGGGCGACTATAACTGTAAAGATTTATTCGAATAATGCAACTTCTTAATCTTACATTCTCTACTTACAAATTTTCAATATGACTTCACTAGGATCCTCTCTTAGCACTTCCGATTAGTATTAGTAGCCGTCTGTTGATATAATCCTTGTTAACAAAAGCTTTTCATATGCATATCATACTTACGGTATCTTTTGCAGTATGGGCTACTTTAACCGTCTTTTTGATGAGAATTTTCAATGGTTTCAACAACTCCTAATTCAATATAAATCTACAAAATGGAACAAACATCGTGCATAACGAAATAGATTCATTGGAGCAATGTCTACTTTCAGGTAGATCAGTAATAGTCTAACGCGCTATCTATCTTTAATCGATTGGGAAAATATGCAACTCAACCCAAATTAGATTTATTAATAGAATTTCCGTAATTAGGCAAAAAATTATAAATATTGTTTATCCTTCGATTTATGCTAATTCATCTTCCAATTCAATGCCTTTTGCAAAACTGTCAATAGAAGGCCTTTATATAGAGTTTCCAGATTATCTAGCGTATTATATGATAAAGACTAGCCTACTCGCCGTCACACTTTTGATTGGGAAACTGCAAATAAAAGAACTACTCCGGCACAAGACCTAACTAATAACACAATGTTCAAGTGGCCACAGGCTAGTCCAATGTGGGTCTTTGTCGTAGCAGTGCGAACGTGGAGAAGGATTCAGCCTGGTCGAACCAAGCTCCAACTGAATACCTACCCATACGGACACAGACATTCGCTCAGTTTGTCGAGTTGAGTGGATTGGTATATGTATAACAACATGAGTCCCCGAGCCTTCTAAAACAAAGTTAGTTTTTGGAGTGAAATGATAGCAACTTTGTTGTACGAGAAAATCAAAACCCAACTTATTCGTCGAGTAGTGATATTTAGCAAAGACACCAACCTTATATGGTTCGATGCACTATTTTCTTCATAATTCCCAAAAGCAACGGTCGATCGTTATCAAATTCAATAGTGATCAACTAGGTTTTTCCCTTGATGCGAGAAAATCTGTTAAGGGTTACTATACAAAAAGTTGGCTAATGTTTTTATTAGCTTCTTTGTGCACACACACACACATACAGAAACCACTATGGACCTCCCAGGCTTCTATAAAAAAGGCAAAAAAACCCAACTTAATTCACCGAGTGGTGATACTGCCTTTCTCGCATTTAGCCAAGACACCAACCTTATATGGTGCTTATACAGTTTGATTCCATTTTCTTAATAACTTTTAAACGCAATGGTCGATCGTTATCAAATTCAATAGTGATCAACAAGGCTTTGTCCCCTGTCGAATACAACTTGTTGCGAGAAAATCGGTTAAGAATTACTATATGAAAAATCTTGAAATAAAACACGATGCGTTCTGTAACACAGTCAAACAACTAATGAAAAAAGTTTATTCTCGAATTCAAAAGGAAATACATTTTTGGCGCGAGACAAGTCTCTTCCGTTTTATTCTCTTGACGGTTGGTACCATGCACAGCTGTCACTCTGCATGGTTGTCGCTCTGCATGGTTGTCGTTATGCGAAGACGTGTTGCTAGATGCGCCACAAAGGGTTACACCTTCACTCCTCCTCAACGAGTCGTTCGCAGACCGATCTTCTCTCGTAGGGTTTCCAATTTAACTCTTGCCAATGGTTTAGTTAACACATCTGCTAGCATGTCACTTGTTGGACAGTACACGACATCAATCCGCATCTGCTCAGCCATGTCACGTACGAAATGATATCGTGTGTCTACATGCTTGGATCGCTTTGTTCCTCCATCTTGTTTTAGTAGTTTAATGCAGCTCTGATTATCTTCATTTATTTTCACAGGCTGCTGAACTTCTTCGCCGAAATCTTTGATAAGCTTCAGTATCCATAGTAGATCTTGACAGCATTCGGATAACGATATGTACTCCGCCTCTGTACTCGACAGTGCAACACAAGTTTGCTTTCTTGCCGACCAAGATATAGTTCCATCGCCAAGTCGGAACATGTAACCAGAATTTGACTTCCGGTCGTGAACACTTCCAGCCCAATCGGCATCCGCAAAACCTTCAAGATCACCATCTCCACCTATGCACAGTTTCAAATCACAAGTACCGATCAGATAACGAAGAACTCGTTTGGCCTCTACCCAATCAGCAGTTGTAGGTTGGCTCACCTTTCTTCCTAGAATGGACGTGCTAATGGCAATGTCGGGACGGGTATGCACAGCGAGATAAAGCAAACCTCCAATTAAACTTTGGTACTTTTCATTATCAGGTAACCTTTCATTCTCCTCCTTTTGCTGTACGAAGCCTGTGTCCATCGGAATCTTCGACGCCTTTGCATCTTGCATACCAAATCGATCTGCTAGCTTCCGAATATACGCCTTCTGGTTTAGGTAATAGTGTTTTCCTTCCTTTTCTACCTGTATCCCAACGAAATGTTGCACGTCACCAAGTTGAGTCAAATCAAATTCGACTCGCAAGTTATCGAAAATCTCGTCATACTCATCTTGACTTAAACTCGCAACCAGCATGTCATCGACGTACAACAAAATGAATGTCGATTTTTTACCTCGATGACGCACATACAAACAGGAGTCCGCATTGGATGGTTTGATCCCATTCGACATAGAACACTATCTATCTTACGGTTCCACATCCTTGCTGATTGTCGAAGTCCATAAATGCTTTTCTTCAATAATAAAACCGAACCACTCTTCACCGTTGTTACTCCTTGGGGCACACGCATATAAATTTGCTCATCCAAGTCACCATTGAGATATGCGGTTTTGACGTCAATGTGTTTGACAAACATACCTCTCCTCGCAGCGATGGTAAGTAGTACACGAAAAGTTACTTGTTTCGCAACCGGTGCGAAAATCTCGTCAAAATCAACACCGTAGACTTGGTTAAAACCTTGTGCAACGAGACGTGCTTTGTGTCGATTTGCATTACCATACTCATCGTATTTACGTTTAAACACCCAACGGCATCCAACGATCTTCCTTCCTACTGGCAGCACAGCTTCTTCCCAAGTCTGGTTATCATGTAGCGACTTAAGTTCATCACGAATTGCTTGCTTCCATTGCTCACTTTCAGGTCCAGTAATAGCTTCCTTATATGAACGCGGCTCGTTTGGCAGCCCCTTCACCGGGCCATTCACCTGATAGCGCTGAGGTGGAACTCCAATATTACTCCGCAATGATCGACGAACTTTACTGTCTAGATTATCCTGTTCTTCACCGTGGAAAATTGAACTTGTCGAAAAACCTTCAAAATCTACTTCATCAGCATCTTCATATTCACTCACAACACTTTCATTTTCGCATTCTTTTTCAGGGTCATTTGGAATTACTGTTAGCGGGAAATCTACTACTGCTTTCTCCGATGATTGCTGTGTAGGACGGAAAATTTCCAACTCCTCCTGCTTCAAGAATCGCACATCCCTGCTAATGACGATTTTGTCAGTCTTCAGATCGATCATGCGATAGCCCTTATGTTGCGACGAATATCCGATGAATGTCATCCGCACAGCCTTCGGTTCCAATTTTGTGCGCTTCTCTGATGGCACATGAACACACGCCTGTGATCCGAACACGTGGATGGTCGCCAGATTCGGCTTCTGCTGATGTATGATTTCAAACGGCGTTTTATCTTTTCCCCGTGTCGGAAGCATATTTTGCAAAAAATTAGCAGTATTAATAGCTTCCGCCCAATAACGATAGCCCATGTTGGCATCCAGGAGCATACACCGACCCATCTCTACCAGCGACCGATTTTTGCGCTCCGAAACACCATTTTGTTGTGGTGTGTACGCAGTAGTATATTGCTGTAATATACCTTCCTGAGCACAGAAGCTTTCCATAGATTTACTCCTGTACTCGCCACCCTGGTCGGAACGAAGAATCTTCGGTGGCCTTCCAAACTGCGTTTTCACCATCCGCACGAAACGTTTGAAGCATTCTTCCGTTTCCGACTTTTTACGAAGAAAAAAGATCCAGCTATAACGACTATAATCGTCGATGAACGTTACGAAATATCGACAACCTCCGGGTGTTGGAGTGTTCATGGGTCCACAAACATCACTATGGATAATATCAAATATGGCAAACGATTTCTGGTCAGCCTTTTTCGGAAATGGAAGCCTAGCCATCTTGCCTTTAAGGCAACATTCACACACTGCTCGAATACCACATGGCTGAATACAAAAGCCATTTGCAAGTCCTTTTCTTTCCAGTTCAAAAATAGCCTCTGGATCCCGATGCCCTAGCCTTCGATGCCATTCGTGAATGCATAGTGGGTTATGGCTCTTGGCCACTGCTGTGGTTGGGTTTCCAAGCGTTTTTAACAAGTACAATCCACCAACTAGTACAGCTTCGCCTGCTGTTCGACCATTACAAGAAATAGTACAACCAGAAGCAGAAAAACTCACCTCGGCTCCTTTCCTGACCAAACATCCAACAGAAATCAAATTGGCGTTCATTTCCGGTACGAACAAAACTCTAGAAAGCACCACTTGCTTGACTCCACGATCTTGCACGATGCAGCTGATCCGACATGTTCCTTCGCCTTTCACTACGCACTTGCGACCATCGGCCACTATCACTACAGTTGGTGTTTCCAAATTGCGATCCTCGATACTTTCAAAATACTCACGATTTGCGCAAATATGCCACGAAGAACCAGAGTCTACTGTCCACTCACCGATTGAGTCACCAACCACGAACGCGAATGCATCTCCATCTTCCATGTAGGATGCAACTTTGGTCTGTGCACTTTTTGGCTTTGCAACGTCCCGAGTAATCTCATGAAATTTTTGTTTCACTCGGCAGTCTTTTTTCTTATGTCCAACTTTGTGGCAGTTGTGGCAAACAACACTTTTCCTGCCCGACGCTTTTTCGTTCACCTTCAAAGCTTTCTCACTTTTTTCGTCCCCTTTACGTTTCATGACTTCATCCATGACCTTTTGCTTCACTAATTCTAGGGTTATCTCTTCTTCTTTACGGCAGTCCAATGCCGTCGTTAGAGTACTGAAAGACTTCGGAAGGCTACGGAGGACCATCATCACCTCTAGCTCCCTTCCGAGATTCGTCCCAGCTTTCGACAACTTCTCGAACAACTGTTCCATTTCATACAGATGCTGCTCAATGTTTTCACCGTCGGTGTACCGTATATCACAAAGACGATAAAAAATTCCAACTTTGGCCGACAGCGTCACTTTTTCGTGGTGTTTCTGCAAACTTTGCCACGCTTCTTTTGCTGTCGCCGTGTTACGGATGAGAGCATGTTGTGTCTCCTCTACCAGCAATCCAATGGTTGCTCTTGCCTTCTGGTCTCCAGCTTTCCACGCAGCAACTTCCGCAGCATTTCCGGTATTTCCTTCGGTCGCAGCACTCGCTACCGGAGGATTACCTGGGTTTACATATTTCCACAGGTCCTCCCTCACCAGTAGTAGCTCGACAGTGAATTTCCAGCTGCCATAGTTCTGATTATTGAGCTTCGGAATTCCTAGGCGCTCCATTTTAACAACTCGTGGCTACACGCACTTCTCACTTTACTGGGCACATAACCTCTTGAAATAAAACACGATGCGTTCTGTAACACAGTCAAACAACTAATGAAAAAAGTTTATTCTCGAATTCAAAAGGAAATACATTTTTGGCGCGAGACAAGTCTCTTCCGTTTTATTCTCTTGACGGTTGGTACCATGCACAGCTGTCACTCTGCATGGTTGTCGCTCTGCATGGTTGTCGTTATGCGAAGACGTGTTGCTAGATGCGCCACAAAGGGTTACACCTTCAAAAAATTGGCTAATGTTTTTCGGTTTTCGTGTGCACACACACACACATACACACGGACAGACAGACATTTGTTCAGTTCGACCAGCTGAGTCGATTGGTATATAACATCATGGGTCTCCGAGACTTCTATAAAAAGTTCGATTTTGGAGTGAAATGATAGCCTTTCGGTACAACTTTGTTGTACGAGAAAGGCAAAAATGTTTTTGGAGTTAAATGATGATAGCGTTTCGGTACAACTCTACTTTACGAGACAGGCAAAAACGTATCGCATTCGTTCGAAATTTTCGGTCGCTCGTAAACAAGAATAAGAGTGAATATAAACTACAGTAAATATAAAGGAAGTTTCTTTCTAATGAAAACATCTTATTAGAAAAACTTAGGAATTCACAAATCTTCCGCAATGATGTAGCTAAACAATCTAAATAATAATTCCCATATCACATACCACTTACCTTTCTACTTCCTAAAGGCATAGATCGGTCTACGAAAACCTTTCATCATATGATCGGTTACTTTAAGTTCAAACATCTCGCGAAAATTAATCTCCTCACTCAGCAAATATCGATTGAACTCATCCGGACGAAATGTGATTTGTTTGAACTGCTCAAATATCGCATCCGTTAACTTTTTCTTCTTCTTGTAGCTGCTCCACGGTTGTGCCTCCAGTATGAATAAACCACCATCATTTAACTGACGATAAACTCGCTTGAAAATGAGCTTCACCGCGGCATCTCCAAAATTCAGATGAATCCACTTGGTAACTGATAGGCATAATATCACATCGAACTGGGGCTTCTCGCTGACGAGCAGTGATTCATCCTGATAAACGTAATTTGCCTTTTTGAACTCTACTCGTTTCAAGGCATCGAATACATCTTGATCATCGGAGCATGATTTCAGCATGTTAGATTGGTGTCTTCGAGCACTTCCTATAATAAATTAATTAAATATAACACAACCGACTCAAAATCTATTACTCAAAGCAACCTACCGATTAAATCGCCATCTATATCTATGCCAACCGTCCTTGCTGGTCGGCAATGTTTGACTATCAAAAGAGTCAGGGATCCGTTATTGCAGCCGATGTCCAACAGTTGCTTTCCGGTTATCATCCTTTTCTGTACGATGAATGCTTGAAGGCGAACGTCTTCCTTTGGAGTTTCGTTGATATTTCGATACCCGTAATATCGGTCGTAGTTTCCATACTGGAAAATTTTCCTTGGCTTTTTCACGGATCTCTGGGTAGGACAATCGTTCTCGTTTCTGGGCCGTTTCTTGCTTACATTTTTTATATCGTGAGCATTGCTGTTCATAATTATTTCTATGTTGTTTCCTTTTTCGGTCGTACGCGCTTGTTCTGTTGTTTGGCAATATGTTTCCTGTTGAATAATAAGGTATTAACGGTTTTTTCATTGTTATAAGTGATAAATTAATCTTTCACATCTACGCGAATTTAATTGCGGCAAGTGAAAAAATCCGCTACTAGGGGTCCACTATTGGTCATTAATTATGTCATAAATTATGATCCAGACATCTCAGATCCAGACAAGCATTATTTTGCCTGCATTTAAAATCATCTTAACTGGCCTAATGCTCACCTTCGCATCGAGGAACGGCAAACTTTCACGAGAATATTCGGTCACTACCGTATGTCTTGGATGTGCGAACTCTTCTTTGTTATCCATTTTAAAATTCCTTACTAATTTGTAATCCTACCGGTGCAAATACTGACTAACTCACGATGAAGTTTTGATAAATTAAATAAAACGTTTATCCACACTTCTGTTACTTTTTCTGCTGCACCGGTTGGACTCGATTTGTAAAATAAAATATAAACAAAAACAGTGCCAGAGCTGCGGGGTTAAATATTCAAACCATCATTGCCATCATTACTTTTTTATAAAAATCTCGGGTCAGGAGGTTTCGTCAATTAGGGTAAAATGCCCAACAGTGTACCCCCTATAGTAGCGGAATTTTGCTCTTCCTGTCATAAGGAGTAGAAATTTTCAACATATAAATTCTGCTTGATATCGAACAACAAGCTCTGCATCTCCTCTTCTCGATACATACATAAAACACCAAGATACACGACGTTATTCGTCAAAATTAACATTTTAAAGTCTAACTGAATTCGCCCTATAGTAGACCCCTTGGGGGTCTATAATAGGAAATTGCTTCCCTGTAGTCGACACATCATTTGATTTTCATGTCCCGTTTCGGGACGTTCTTCTTCCCTATTATGGACCCCCCAAAATATTCCTATAATGGACACTCTCGTGTTAATTTTTTATAGAATTGTAAAAAATCATCTAATTTTACTTTCCATAGCATTTCCAATGCATTTAATCAAATCATAGGACTGTAAGGTAGGTTCTCCCGATAGAATTTCATAGGAAAATGTTGACATTGTGCTGTAATAATGCAAAAATGGCTGGAGGATCCACTATTGGTTAGGGGTCCACTATTGGGCACTTTACCCTACGTCGAAATGTTTGCAATAATATTTTATTAAAATATTAAAATGTCGGCACAATTTTTTTTAACGAAAGGAACGATATATTCTCTATCTTTTAACGTAATAAGCTCGAAATATCCAATTTTGTTACATACGACCTATTCAAAATTCAGTCTAGAATATGATCAGTTTCAGAGTTGAAATGTTATAACGAGCCTGGATTAAAAACAAAGAAACGCAATACTCCTACCTTTAACAACCTTGTGCTCAATTGGAACAACTGATTTGACAGCAAATGCGCTGTTCCAATTTTGACACTTCATCTCTTTGTTATGAGTGCAGCCTCTTTAGAAATGCCGAAAAACGATGGACGTAATTTTTAAACGATCTCAAAGATGAGCAGTCGATGATGAAAATAATGACGATTAAACCAAATTTTGATGATTGTTCGTGCTTCCCGCGCGCGGGAATAACACTAAAATATTCGGATCACAGCAATTTTTAACTAAAAATATGAATTTTAATTTTCTCTTCATCGATTTTTCTTCTAACACCTTGTAAACAAGCTTTTTTTTTTTTTTTTTTTTTTTTTTGTCTTTATTAAGGAGACTTTCAGCCCGAGGCTGGCTCGTCTCCGTTGTAAACAAGCTGTGTGAACTGTCAAAATAAGTGAGGTTAAGTTAGAGTTTGCATTGGTCTATTGGCGATTAAAGGTTGCATGAAGAAGAAGAAGTCGAAGGATGATATTAGAAAAATATTTAATGCGGAAGCATACGGAAATTTTTTTAAAACTTCTAAAAAATTCTAGAAACGATTTAATTAAAAACGGAAAGCAGTACGGGGTTGGACTTTCCTTATACAGTGAACGTTCGCTAATTGGGGGTTTTCTAGTTGGGGCGCTTTTTAGTTGGGGGTTCGCTAATTGGGGCGAAACCCAATTAAAAAGCAGCTAAACGTCAGAATGTGATGTCAAAAACGCGTTGACGTTTTGTTTCCGTGTTTGGCGGGATCGATATTTTCTGGCGCGTAAAATTTTCTTTTGTTCAATGCAAAAAGTAAACAACATTGACGCTTGTCAAACCGCCTCAATTAGCGAACGGCATTCGCTAGTTGGGGTGAGGTCGTGCCCCAATTAGCGAACGATCACTGTACATACTGTGGGTCTGTCTCATTTGGAGAATTAAACTTAAAAGTGACAGTTCGAAAATTAAAAAATCACCCCGTTATAAGAATGGCTGGTGCTACCCAGCAATTCCAATAGGACATCGATGGAAAATGATTCGATATCTGTCAAAAGTAATCTTGCTCTGCGAGCAGGGTTATTTGATAATTATTGAAATGTCACTTTTAAGTTTAATTTCAGTTTAATTATCCAATTGAGACAGACCCTGTGTACTGTGTATTAAGACAAGACAAAATTTTCAAAACGACTTATCTGCTTTTGTAAACAAAGATTCAAACGACGATTTGACGAATCTGATAGCTCTCCCACGCAAACCAACACCATCAATAGGTAGGTGAAGGATTCCGCTACCTGTTGATGGTGCTGGTTTGCGTGGGAGAGCTATCAGATTCGCCTAATCGTCGTTTGAATCTTTGTTTACAAAAGCAGATAAGTCGTTTTGAAAATTTTGTCTTGATATCATAAAATAAAATTTGAAAGGGATCGTTCAAAAATTACGTCCACCATTTTTCGGCTTTTTTAGCCCCCTCCCCCCCCTCCTGTAACAAACTGTCACAAATCATTGACTCCCCCCTCCCCCTGTACGTACATGTGTCATTTTTATTTTGGCGATTATTTTGGTTTTTCTTTTTCGTACACTATTTTTACAAAAGATATTTTAGTTACTAGATAAAGATTGTCGCTTTCGTCGCTGTCCGGAACATCTTTTGCTGGCGAGGATAGAGGATCTAAATGTCAATGAAGGAAAAATACATACGATTTGACAGTTTGATACCACACATGTTTCGGACAGCAGAACAAAGGGAACCGAAGCGACAATCTTTATCTAGTAACTAAAATATCTTTTATTCTTACAATAACATAATGAGTTATGTCCCTTACTAACAGTTTGAATATGTTTTTAAAATGCAAGTTGTTCCTAAAATGCTTGCAGTATTTTTTCTTGTGGATGGACGTCACATAAGACGAACCCCCTCCCTTCTCCTGTCACAAACTGTCACAAAACTCTGACCCCCCTCCCCCCCTTAAACCTTGGACGTAATTTTTGAACGGCCCCAAACCGAAAAATTGCGTTTATTATGCAGTAGAAGGAAAGTCCAACCCCGTACTGCTAACCGTTTTTAATTAAATTGCTCCTAGAATTTTTAAGAAGAGTTTTAAAAAACTTCCTGTATGCTTCCCCGTGCAATATTTTTCAAATATCATCCTTCGACTTCTTTCTTCTTCATGCAACCTTTAATCGTCAATATTTTAATATTGTCGGGCCGGCACCAAACCGGACCGCGCGCGCTGCGACGCGAGTCGCGACATTTTGAAATATTTCATTAGTAGTGCGCATTATGCACGCATGGATGTACTATCATGCGCACTAATCAGAAATGAGTTGCGACGTCTGATAACTGCAGATATTTCATTCTATTGAAAACAAATTTTCGATTTTCTACTATACACGTAATAAATTTTCATCAATCCGATGCGTCATGATGATGATGACAGTCATACAGAACCGAGAAACGTCAAAATCTGAGAGTCGAAATAAATTCAAATCACGTCGCCGTCGGTGCGTTCCTTGGTGTTCTACGTAAGTAGTTTTTTGGTTTTCAGAATTTCCTAATTTTAAGTAAGTTCATTTAAAATATTTCGATATTTCGGTAAGTGTTCTATATTTCTTTTCATATTCCATATGCCTGTTCTGCAGAAAGAATTATACATCATGTCAAAAGAGATAAAAGCAGCCCTAAAGGATGCTCGGGAAGCGGTCAAAAATAAAAAGTTCTCCGAAGCAATCAAGTTGTGCAATGTGAGTGATTCGAACTCAATCAAGGATATTTGTACGAAAGTCTTATATTATTTTCCGTAGAAAATCCTCAAGGAAGATGCCGAAAATTATATGGCTCTCCTGCTGATGGGCGCTTCTTATCAGGATACCGACAAGAAAGAAGCAGCTGCCTTCTTGAAGCGCGCTCTTACTCGTAGTAGCGATCCGACGGTGGCTCTCCAGGGACTGGCTAACTGCGCCGACGATGTGGACCTTCCGGATGTGTGCAGCAAGTTGCTAGAATTGACACCGTGAGTATGAGTATGAAGTCAATGTTCACTTTTACAACTACCGTGGTCCGTGGTCTGATTTATAGAAATTATAAGTTTGTTGCTAGTTACAACCTGGGACATTATAACACTTCAGATTAGGTCAAAAAAGATTTAAAGATTTTTCGTCCGAAAGTTTCGATAAATCTAAGCTTATTTTTTTCTATTTCTAGGGACAAATTTCTCGATTTACATCATAAGTTGGAAACCGTTGCTCGTAATGGGTCACAATTAGACAAAGTAGTCAAATTGTTCGAACTAGAGCTTAGTATCGATCAAGAGGAACGTAGGAAATCAGCACTAGCTAGTTTGTCCAAACTTTTGCAATATGATCAATCATTAGAATTAAAATACGAGTTGCTGGTGGAACGCATCCTAGATCAAGAGACCAATAACAGCGACGATCCCTTCCTAAGCGAGAAGTTCAAGCGGTATTTGAAGTTGCTACACCGCTTGAAAATGTATGAGAAATTGGTCCAAAAAGCATCCTTAATGAATAACAGGTTCTGCAATGATATTTATCCCCTGGAATGGATATGCAAGGTATACGCGGAAAATTTAGTACCCGAGCCTCAATTGCAAACATTACTGGAAACGCCTCTCAGTACACTATTCGATAAAGCAATTCTTTTGAATCCCACATCCCCCCTTGCCCTGGTCGCAAGAGGAATACTGTATCATCGCTCAGGAGAAGTGAAGCAGGCTGAAATAATGTTGAAAAAGGTCGATACTATACAACCGAATTGGGACATTTGTCTGAAAGAGCTAGCTGAAATCTATTATCTACGTAAAGCATATGAATTAGCTGAAAATATTTATCGACAATTGAAGATAATCAATGCAAATTATTTCGTTGCTTTGGTCGAGAATGGAGATCCGGAGAAGTTAAGGGAAGCCTATTCGATTAGTGCAAAAGTTCTTGAAAATAATCACAGTGCAGAACTTTTATTTTACTTTTTAAAGCTGAAAATATTATTAAATACAGTTGCTAATTTAGAAGACGAAATCAGTAATTTGAAAGCGTCAGATATATCTCCAGTGAAATGTGAATATTTAACTGCACTGCATTGTATAAAAGAAGACAGGCTTGCCGATGCCCAAGAAATATTGCAAAAACATGAAAGCGATTGTGATTGTCTTTTAACACTAGCTAGTATACACTTTAAAAAATTAGACATCGAAAATAGTTTTGTATGTGCCTTGAAAGCTACAAAGCTGGAACCAGAAAATGCGAATTGCTTTTTCTGGTTGGGCAAACTCTATATTCACAGTTCGGATACTACCCGTGCCCGGAAGTGTTTGGAAAAGAGCATCTCTCTAAATCCCAGTCACAAGGACGCTATCATATTGCTCAGCTCATTGTATCGGTCACTGTCCGAGTGGGGCGCCAATCATCAGTTACTGCAGAATTCTGTTAGTTTCGTCAACGGCACAAGTTCATCATGGGCACAGCTGCAGCTTGGATTGCATCATTTGGGTCAGCAGTCGTACGACGAGTCCATCGCAGCCTTCCGTTCGGTGATCCGTTACGAAGTGAACAATATCACCGCTTGGGAAGGACTGGCCGACGCCTACATGGGTCGCGGATCGTATACCTCGGCTTTGAAGGTTTTTGAGAAAACGGCCGAACTTGAACCGAATAATCCATATCCCAAGCTACAATTGGCAAATATTAAGAACGTAAGTAATGTTGGATTATTAATATATGATAATTATTTTTGAATAATGTAATAGATTACCGATTCGTTTTAATAGCTCCTCAATAGCTGAACAGTTCACAATATTGTTTGTAGGAACTCTTGTATGCAATACCTCTCGCTCCTAAAACCCCGAAAGCTTTTCGATGTATCTCTTTCAACATCGACGCTTTATGTTTGTAAAGGTGGCGGATCCTAAATTGATTACCTAATGCGTAGAATTCCATAATCGAAGCAGCATTACATGTTTTGACGTCAACCGCCCATGATTTCATAGTTGACGTATCAACAATTTGAAATTTCAGCGAATTTAACTTATTACGCGTTTTTAAGGAATATTCAACCGCCGCAATATCGATACGTTATTTCAACTCTCATTTAAGTGTCTTCGGGTTGAAATGATTTAAATGTGTGATGTTTGTCCATAAATTATTCGATATACATGCGAAAGTGCAATGGTTGTTACGTCAACTATGAAATCATGGGCAGTCAAGGGAAACGTCATTGTTACACGTCACAAGCGTTCCAAGATAAATAATTTCTTTAATAACTTCACACATTTTCTTTTAGCACTATTCAGCACCAATATCTAGATCTATCATTGTGCCTACCCATAACCATGTACTTCATCTTGTTAGAGTTAATGGTCAAATCTATCTCCCTCTTCAGTGTAACAAAAGCTTGCATCCAATATTGCCCTGTGAGCCATACCAACGACTACCTACGATGGAGTCAGTAAGGTTAAGAAGCATATATGCTGCATTGTATGTGTTCGGTCGCGGAGAAAATCGGGTTTCCGCGGACACAAGGTGGATTGTATTACTTCGGGACTTCTTAGCACGGTTTATTGCAAGCGGACAATCTTTTGGAGTTTTGACTCGCGGTCGGAATAATTATAGTCTTGTAATTATTTGGGTTTAAACAAGCAGAGGTAACAGAACAGTAACAAGTTTTATTGAAGCGTCCGATCAGTATGAGCTACAAGTTGGATCTGAATACAATATTGTTTTTTTCTAACAAGTCGCCTAGCGTTGCTATGTATGCTTTGCAGCTCAATGGTAATTAGGGGCTATATAAACGATTGCCTACTACGCCAACACCCCCTCTCAATCGGTCAATCCTATACCTTTACACAGCTCATTGAAGTGTACCGAATCCAATGATTTCGTGAATAAATCTGCCAGCTGATTTCTCGTATTGATGTATTTCACCGTAACTCGTCCATTTGCAATATGGTCCCTTATGAAGTGATGTTTAATATCAATATGCTTCGATCTCTTATTTTCGCAATTTTTCGTCATACCTATGGCCCCTTGATTGTCTTCGAAAATAATGATAGGATCTGTTGACTGCATGAGCTGAAGATCTGCTAGCACTCCTGACAACCAAATGCCCTCCGAAACAGCAGAACTTATAGAGACATACTCCGCTTCACTTGACGATGTGGCAATGGTTACTTGTTTCTTGCTTGACCAAGATACGACATTTCCAAATACTTTAAATACGTATCCGCTAACAGATTTCCTATCCTCCGCGTCAGATGCCCAATCAGCGTCAGCATATCCGACTAATGGTTCCGCAGAGTCGTCTCGTGTATACTGCAGATGTTTTGATTTTGATCCCTTTAGGTAACGTACTACACGCTTCAGGCACTGCCATTGTGTTGTTGTTGGTTTCTGCTGATATCGTCCCAAAAATCCAACGGAGAAACATAAGTCTGGTCTGGTACAAAGCATTATGTACATAATCGTGCCCAGAAGCTCACGGTAAGGTTCATTGGTTGCATTACCATCCCGAGGAACTTGCAGCCCCTTTTCCATGGGTGTTTTCGCAGGGTTGCAGTCTGTCATCTTGAATCGAGCCACTAGTTTGTCGATATTCATTTCCTGTGAAAGATTCATTGTGCTTGTGTGGTGGTTATATGCAATCTTCATGCCTAGGAAATGCTTAACTTCTCCACAGTCCGTCATCGAGAAATTTAAACTCAGCTGCTTCTTTAGTTTTATTATTGACTCAATTTTTCTGCCAGCGATAAGCAAATCGTCTACGTATAGGATAATATACATTTCTCGCTTAACTTTTCAAAAGGACCTAAGTAACATTTTTTTCATGAATTAATTTGAATAGCGCAATCAACAGAACAACATGAAAGGTATTGAATGCAGTATTCAAATTAATTCATGAAAAATATGTTACTTAGGTCCTTTTGAAAAGTTAAGCGAGATTTCATCCCCAGGTAATATACGCGTATACATGCAGTAGTCATGCTTTGACCGATTGAATCCTAAACTCAGCAATATGTTATTTAATTTTTCATTCCAACATCTTGGCGATTGCTTGAGCCCATACAGTGACTTGAGTAGACGACATACTGCATTGGGAGGTGCTATAATACCAGCAGGAATCGACATGTACAGTTCTTCTTTTAGGTCTCCATGAAGAAATGCTGTCTTCACATCCATTTGGTGGAAGAAGAAACGTTGCTGCACGCCAGCTGCGAGAACCGTGCGAATAGTGGCAAGCCTTGCCACCGGAGCGAAGGTCTCCTCGTAGTCTAAACCAGCTTTTTGCAGGAATCCTTTCGCAACGAGCCTCGCCTTGTACTTAACAGGATTGCCGTTAATATCGTCCTTCAGTCGGAACACCCATTTCGTTTTCAACGGTTTGATGTTATCTGGACAACTTGTGATACGCCAAACTTTATTTTCCTCCATGGAGCGGAGCTCGTCATGTATGGCCGTCATCCATTCGTCACGATCAATACGATCTGCCAGTTCGTCAAATGATTTGGGTACATCTGCGGAAATTAATTCGCCAGAAGTTGCTCTGTAGCCGATAAAATAATCGAACAACTTACCGGTAAGCCTGCGCTCCCGTTCGCTGGACCTCAACAACGGTTCACTTCGAATCTCGTGTTGTTCTGCGTGCGAAGGGAGCGCGTTATCCGGTTCAGTGACAATGGGATCAATTTCATCATCTACTCTGATTTCTCCACACGGTTGACAAGCTTCAAGATCAGCTATTAGTTCGTTGTTCTCCCCCTCTTGCTCCAACGGGAAATGAATGATCAATGGTACATCTTCTTCTTTCATCTTGGTAGCGTAAGGGAAGGACGACTCATCAAATTTCACGTCACGGGCAATTGCGATCTTTCGAGCAACCGGGTCCCAGAGCCGGTAGCCATTTGGAGCATATCCAACCATAATCATCTCCGTACTCTTAGGGTCCAACTTTTTGCGCTGCTGTTTTGGAATCCACGTAAAAACCTTGCAACCGAACACTCTAAGCTTGTCCATGTTTGGCTTGAAACCAAACCACATCTCTGCAGGAGTAGAACCATTAGGTAACACACTTGTTGGACTCCTATTCAGCAGGTAAACGCAAGCCAGAGCAGCTTCTGACCACAGACGCTTCGGAACCTTGGACTCGATCAGCACCGAACGAACTTTTTCAATCAATGTTCGATTAAATCTTTCTGCCACACCATTCTGCTGCGGAGTGTAAGCGACTGTTGTTTCCATCTGAATACCTTTCTTCTTGAAGAATTGTATCTGATTTGCTGAGCAATATTCCCTACCTTGATCGACCGTTAGTTTTGAAATAGGCTTCTCAAACATTGCAGTGACCAGGGCTTCATATTATTGAAATTTCTCAGACACTTCAGATTTCCGTTTCAGCAAATAAATCATCGCGAAATGGGAATAGTCGTCAATGAATACTACGATGTATCGAGATCCATCCCATGCTGGCGGGTCGATTGGTCCGCACACATCCGAATGAATTCGTTCAAGCGGCCGGCTGGCCTTTACACGGGTTCCTTTAAACGGTACACGGCACTGCTTACCTTGAGCACATGCATCGCAGAAATCGGCTTACTTTATCGTTTTGTGAACTCCTTTCAACATTCCTCTACGAATCAAGATCTCCAATCCGCTCTGACCAATATGCCCTAGTCGACGATGCCACAGATTTGCAGTTTCTGCTTCACAATGATTTGCTATTGCTTCCACCAACGATAGTTCAAGATCATACAGATTTCCACGTAGATGTCCCGTAGCCAAAAACATTACCATCTTTCTTCAGCACTGCTATGCTTCCAGAAAATAGCACATCTATTCCTGCTTTAGCCATCTTTTTGATTGATATCAAGTTTTCACGTAATTCAGGAACGTATAGGACATTCTTCATGTTGAATTCTACACCCTTATTACTTACTGCATTGATTTCACCAATCTGTCGAGCAATCATGGCTTCACCTTCCTTGGCCACCTTTATCTCTACTTCATTGTCCATTTTCCGCAGAACTGCAAACAAATTCCTGTCGCTCACCAGGTGATCGCTGCACCCAGAGTCCAGCTTGAATACGATTCGTCCAGGCTTTCGGTCACCAACATCGGAATCTGCCATGAAGCTTACCGCACTCTTCTTTGCTGTATTGGCTTCACGTTGACGACAGTCTTTCTTCATATGCCCTCGTCGGCCACACTTATGGCACTTACCGTTGAACTTCATTATTCGTTTCTTCGAATCGCCGGAAAATGCTGCCAACTTGTCTTCCACGGTTTCACCATGTCGGTCCGAACGCTTGCTTTCCTCAGCCAATAGACGCTGTTTTACAAGATCCAAAGACAAGTCTTCTTCCGCGACGTTCTCCAGAGCCGTTACGAGAGGGTCGAACGAATCCGGTAACGTTAAGAATAACTGCGATACCATCTGCTTCTACTAACGTAGCTCCAGCAGTCTTCAGTTTTCTCACTATTCCGTCGAATTCCAGCAAATGAGTTCTCATGTCCGTACCTTCTTTCATCCGCAATCGAGCCAGTTGCTTTCGTATAATCGTCTGGCTAGCAACAGATTTCTTGGCAAAAGTAGCTTCTAAACTGGTCCACATAGCCTTGGTGGTAGCCTTGTCTCGAACGATTTCAAGACATTCATCCGATAGGCACCCCACCAATAACGCTTTCGAAATTCGGTCCATTTCATCGAATTTGACTTTTTCGGCTGCTGCTTCCGGAGCATCTCCAGTGAGCACTTCGGCTACGCCCTTTGCTTCGAGAAACAACCTCACACGGTAGCTCCAATTTTGAAAATCAGCTCCATTTCCCCTCAATAACGGTATGTTACCGGTCAGGTCCTTAACGATGGTGCCCATAACCTCTTGTAATTATTTGGGTTTAAACAAGCAGAGGTAACAGAACAGTAACAAGTTTTATTGAAGCGTCCGATCAGTATGAGCTACAAGTTGGATCTGAATACAATATTTTTTTTTTTCTAACAAGTCGCCTAGCGTTGCTATGTATGCTTTGCAGCTCAATGGTAATTAGGGGCTATATAAACGATTGCCTACTACGCCAACATATAGAAATTACACTAAACTAGGCGCGTCGCGATGTTGCTGAATCAGTAGTCGGACTGAGAGTGATGCAAACATGGAGGCAAATTTCGTTTCATTTTTCCATTGCGCGCGCGTTCGCGCTGTTTTGAAATTTCCTCGACCGTCTTTCCTTCTCGTTTACTGTTGGTATAGTGTATCGTACATGAGTCAAACATTAAAGATGTTGATATAAAAATCAAGTAGTGGAACTAAATGGCATGGTGTAATTCGTTTTTCAGAACTGCTCTCTCCGAAGTACTTATGTTTTGCAGATTTGCAGTTCCACGAACCGAGTTTCCAATCGCTAGTCGCTTTTCGTCGCAGTGGTCTTCGCCGATGGTTCCGGTCCGTACTCTCTTGTTGATTTACTTTTTACTTATGGATCCTGTACACCTCCGGTGGTGCAAAGGGCCGACTTGAAAGATCTCCATCCTGAGCGATGCCCGGCTATCGCTTTAACCTGTTGCCAGGTTAGATTTCGGTCGACTTCTTTTATTTCTTTATTGAGGCTTCGCCGCCATGAGCCTCTGGGTCTGCCTCTGCTGCGATGTCCCGCTGGGTTCCAGTCTAATGCTTGCTTACAGATTTCGTTTCCGCCCCTACGTAGAGTGTGGCCGACCCAGCCCCACTTCCGATCCCGAATTTCTGTTGTTATCGGCCTCTGGTGACAACGACGATGGAGCTCGTTGTTTGAGATCCAGTTGTGAGGCCACCAGGCCCGAATTATATACCGCAGGCATCTGTTAATGAACACCTGCAGCCGTTGAGTGTTCTCCACTGATACACACCATGTTTCGCTAGCGTATAACAGCACAGATTTCACGTTAGAGTTGAAAATTCGTATTTTGGTGCGTTCACTTATCTGCCTGTTTTTCCAGATATTTCTAATATTTCTCTCTTGTTGATTGTTCGTTGCTTATGATTTTTTAAAGGCTGGCTTGCAGGGCCTGACACCAAACCCCCTAAATTTCCAATTTCCAGAGGAGCAAACCCCCCCCTTCCCTGTCAGCATACGACCATAGTTCCCACCGGGGTTGGTTACCCGATCTTCCCTAAGGTTGCTCGTATCCCGGCCAGCACCGCGGGGAGGTAGGGATAGGAGTTGCTGGGTAAGAGGCTAAGGACCGCGAGATGGGATCTATTTTATTCCTTCAGGTACGCGAAGTACCAATGGTACGCTTTACCCAGCATTTGCCGTGCCAAACATATATGTCTGTTTTATCGCGGATTCAAACAAGCTTAATTAGGCTTTCAGCGATCGTGTACGTACACGCACGTTTCACTCACACTTTTACTCGGTTTGTTTGCAACCACGAGCAGCTGTCACGGCAAAATCAAATGGGATTGTTTGCAACCACGAACCTGCGTTCGTGTTGGTGAGAAATGTCGGCGAGACCCTAATGTTGAACTTCATGTCAAAATTATGTTGCCATACATTGTTTCGTTTTATTCATCAAAACAAGTTAGGGCTCAGCGAAATTCGAAGAATTGCTAGATTATTAACTCAAGGAAACACCCGGTGACTATCAACTACACGGAGATAAAACAGTCTAGTTTGAAACAACCAATCATTTGGTTGAAATTCAAACTAAAAAAATTGGTTATTTCTACATTGAATTTTGTTGTTTCAAAATGGTAGTTTTGTTTGGAACAAATTTGTTTGTCTGGTCGTTTTGAGCTATTGTTTTATGTCATTTCAACCTTGATTATATTAATTTCAAACTATTAATTTTGTTTGGTTCAACTATAAATTAGCTTATTTCTATCAATATTCGGGTCGTTCATTTATTGTCAAAGATCAATAGATACAAACTGAAATTTTAGGTTGCTTCAACCAAAGGAACAAGCTGATTGAAATGTTCACTTTGCTTGACGGGAAAACAACCAAAACTATAGTTTGAATTGAACTGAATGTTGAGATTGTTCACATCGTCTTATTCAGTCTGTGTTGTCTCTTAAGGGTCTGTCTCATTTGGAGAATTAAACTGAAATTAAACTTAAAAGTGACATTTCAATAATTATCAAATAACCCTGCTCGCAGAGCAAGATTACTTTTGACAGATATCGAATAATTTTGCATCGATGTCTTATTGGAATTGCTGGGCAGCACCAGCCATTCTTATTACCGGGTGATTTGCTAATTTTCGAACTGTCACTTTTAAGTTTAATTCTCCAAATGAGACAGACCCTAAGTAATCAACTTGATTTCGTGTCGTAAAAATCTAAAAAAAAAAGATTTTTTCATTGTCGAACAAAAGAATAATATATTCCAATATCGGTATGGTAAGTTGAAAATTATATGTAATGTGTTGTGGTGAGAGGGGTAACGGGAGGAGAGGGGGGAGGGGTGTGGTTTGAATAATCTTTATATAGAACCAACCTACAAAATGCTTGATTTAAACAAATTCTTTCCATTGTTTCACACTGAGATTTGTTTATATCAAACTAAACTCGATGTTTGAAACAACCTAAATTTATGTTCGTTTGTAAAGCTGTCAAAATGAAACAGCTAACGTAATGGTTGTTCCAAACAAAATTTTGGTTGATTTTACCTAAATATCGAAAAACAATCAACATCAAATTTTAGTTTGTTTCAACCATTGCCAAATGTCATTTCAAAGTAAAATTTTGTTTGGACCTAAATCAACCTAAAGCTTTGGTTGAATTGAACTAAAATATGCTTGTCTTTACCATACTTTTTTCTCCGTGATATTATGTCAACGTGCTTTAAGGTCACTCCTTACGGAATCCAAGTTTCAAAATGCTCGCGTTTTCGGGGGCACACCACTCAATACGGAAGCAACGCACAACTGTCATTTTTATAATTTCACGCATGCTGCGACGCAGCAAAGCTAAATCAACAAAAAAATAGAGTTGTGCGCCGCCTCCGTATCGAGTAGTGTGCCCCCGAAAACGCGAGCACTTTGAAACTTGGATTCCGTGAGGAGTGACCTTAAGCTACGAAAAATATTGAACGAAATCAAGGTTTTTTTCAAGCTCTGATATTGATGAAGAAAAGGTTTCAGAAAATTCAATTGATAGGAAAACGTGAAAGCAACGTTCAGAATTCAGATTTACTCG
This sequence comes from Armigeres subalbatus, assembly GCF_024139115.2. NCBI lineage: Eukaryota > Metazoa > Arthropoda > Insecta > Diptera > Culicidae > Armigeres > Armigeres subalbatus. Next base: position 173,123,666 of record NC_085141.1, on the reverse strand, counting down.
ATTTCTATTAAACACTGCCTGGCATCATAAATACTTTTTAAACATGCAGTCATTCTTTCCGCGACAACAATATTTTTTATCTGTCAACTGAACTGAAAAGAAATTTCTTGTCAAGTCGAAAAGAGCAGAAACAGTAATATCGATACGGCGATAAAACCTGCAGAATTGAATGTCCTTACAATTTTGATAAAATCACTTGAAGATTCACAGGAATATTGTTAAAATTTAGTACTATTAATTATTTAAAATTCTGCTTGAAATAAAAAACAATTGTTGAAAATGTACCGCGGCCCACTTCAACAGTTGAAAATTGCAATGCGGCCCTCGATAGAAAGCATGCTGGGGACCACGGTATAGTGACATGAGTCAAACATTAAAAATGTTGATATAAAAATCAAGTAGTGGAATTAAATGGCATGGTGTAATTCGTTTTTCAGAACTGCTCTCTCCGAAGTACCACGGATTCAATCAGTAGCCTTTTAACTTGTTTTGTTACAACGGAAGTTTTACCAATCTTTTTGGAATAAATCCTGTTTAGTATGGCCAATCCTTGTTTTATATTTCATGGTCATCATGGATGACGATAGTTTTTGAATCTGAAAACGCGAGCATTTGTTATCATTTTTGTCTTTCTCGTACAACAAAGTTATACCGAAAGGCTATCATTTCACTCCGAAAACGAACTTTTTATAGAAGCCACGCGACCCATAGTGTTATATACCAATCGACTAAGCTCGACGAACTGAGCACATGTCTGTCTGTCCGTGTATATGTATGTGTGTATGTGTGTGTGTATGTGTGTGCATGTGCACAAAAGCTAAGTAAAACATTAGACAACTTTTCATATAGTAATCCTTAACCGATTTTCTTGCAACAAGTTGCATTCGAAAGGTGGTAAGCCCTTGTAGATCACTATTGAATTTTGTGACGATCGACCATTGTGTTCAAAAGTTATTAAGAAAATGGTTCATTGAACATTCGATTGAACCATCTAAGGTTGGTGTCTTGGCTAAATGCGAGAAAGGCAGTATCACTTTTCGGTGAATTAGGTTGGGTTTTTTTTCTATGTTCATGGATATATTGGATATATTGTTAATGCAAATGCTTATTTATTCGTTCATCATTTCAGATCCTCAAACAACATCAAGATTCGATTCCACTGTTCGAAGAACTTCTGGTCGCCAATGGCAAATACTTTCCAGCACTGAAAGGTCTGGCTGAAGCTCATAGCGGTCTTTGCTATCACTGCATCGGAAACAGAATAATTGGAAGAAGTCGTGATCATGCGCAGCGCTGCGTTGACTATTTAACTAGGTATGCACATAAATGTGTTCAACAGCACTGATCGAGAACTAAAACTACCCAACCATCATTTCAGGGCAATCAAAATCAAACCCAATTTCGTTTGTTTGTGGAAAATGCTGGGAAATATGTTAAGTACGGTCGCTGAGTTTCCAAACTCGAGATCCCAATTGTTCGTGGAAGGAAGTTTGGCTGGTGTCCCGCATCGTAGACAAGCTCTACTGGAAGGCGAAAAATTATATGAACTGGCAAGTAGGAGCTTTAGTCGAGCAATAAAACTAAGTCCGGATGACAGCTTGCTGTGGTATGAGCTGGCTTCCAACCTGTACCGTAGGGCCTTACGATTCGGCTTCTCTCAGGACGACAGCACAAAGTTAATGCAATCCGCCGTGGATGCTGCAAAGCAGTCGATCAAATTAGAACCAAGTCGGTGGGAAAACTGGAATCTACTTGGTGTAATATGCGCATCAAAGGAGATTAATAACTTGGCACTGGCTCAACATTGTTTCATTGAAGCTATTTCTCTGGATAAGAAAACTGCCGCGTTAGGGTGGTCAAATCTTGGAGTGATGTATTTGAATCAAGGATCTGCTAGTTTGGCGAACAAAGCTTTCGGAAGAGCACAGCAGACGGACACAGCATGTATAAATGCATGGATTGGGCAAGCATTGATAGCAGAACAAATCGGCCAAGTTGACGAGGCGATGGATTTATTTAGGCATTGCACCCAACTTGGTTATCATCCAGAATCTTCTTTGGGATATCCCCATTGGGTTTGCTCAGTGTTGAATGAAGAGGAGTACAGAAAAAATCGCCACTATAAATTTGCAATAGAAAACATGCATGCCTTACCTGTTTCACATGATTCGATTGTTTGGCACTGCGCTGATAAGCATGATGACGCCTCTATAGAGTCACTTTGCTTTCTAGGTAATATTAGTAATCGACTTGGTTTGTGGAAAACAGCATCTGACGCATTTCAGAAAGCTGTTAGTAAGGCCAGTGGTACCCAAAAAGATAAAATTCTATGTGATTTAGGATATTGTTTAATGAAGCAGAAAAAACACATGGAAGCAGTTAATTGTTACCAACAAGTAGCAGAAGCCACCTATCATTCTGTTATCGGGAAGGCGCTAGCCTTCTTCAAAGCTGGTCAGTATCAAGAATCATATGCCGAATATGAAAGCGCCCTAAATTGGTTAGCCAACAGCGATCTGGAGAAAGCTTACGTTTTGATTGCAATGTCCGCTATGGTGTATGCATTCCAGGGAGAGGCAGATGCTAAAACAATTCTATTCCAAAGGTAAGTTCATCAATTCCATCAGACAGACAGAAACCCGCGTTCAAGGATTTTCAATATAGATTTCTTTAGTAAAAACTATTCGAATTTCCTGATTTCACCACTGATTAAGCTCAAGTGTCACCAATAACACTCTGCCAAAACGTTTTCAGCATCACTCTGCCGGCACCTCCTATCGAAGCTCTCTTTTCTGCCTGTGCACTAGGACTGCTCCACAAGGATACAGTTCTCACCGAACTAGTCATCAAAGAACTTCGCAAATATGAAAATGATCCCAAACACGGGCATCACGTGGTATATCTTGTTTCTCAGTTCTATTTTAGTAATGTAAGTCATGCTCACATGTTGTCATACATCGTTTTCTACAGTTCACACTCTTTACTATTATTTTAGAAACAAAAGAGTCAATCCTTAGCATATTTGATTTCGCAAGTGCATAAGTTCCCGGACCGTCCCAAACTGCGTCAAGTATTGGCCGTATCTTTGCTTAAAAATCACCGAACCCCGAAAAAGAACTTAATTGTGGCGAGTAACATTGCGGAGAGTGCTCTTGTTCTCGATTTGCAGGACAAACAACGTAGCACAATCGCTCGGGATGCTGCCAAATGGTTGGCGGTAGCTAGTGAAGCGGTACGACCAGTTGATGTGCAACGGCGAAAAATACTGGCTCAAAAAGCCATCCACGTGGATCCCACATGCAAGGAAGCGTGGAGCTCGTTGATTCGAATTTTGAATCCGAAAAAGTAATCTCGCCTGGCGAGCAAGCAACAATTTGTGTACAAAGTATAGTTTAAAGTATTAAATAATATTTTTTGTTAGGTATTTTTATCATTATTGTTTGCAAATATACAATATACTCACATTTGATCAGAAGTGTCTTATCCGAAAAAAAAAAATGACAGAGCCAAACGTATTAATTTAGGAGATTCCATCACTGTGAGATTCTTGTTTGAATTTTTAATTGACTTTTATCAAAAGATCTTTTAGTTACTAAATTAGTTAGTCACTAAAATATCTTTTCTTTTATCGGTAAGTGCGCCAGGGATGCCAGATACAATTTTTAAATGTCTGTGTTAATCTCAGTAAAATGTCTGTATTTGTCTGTAAGGCGCTTCAGAGTTTATACTGGAAATAGAAAATTACTCAAAACCATACATTTTTGATATCATCGAATATCAAGACTTCAATAATCTGAAATTCGAAATAAGTTTTCGTTGCATGAAATAATTAACAATGTATAATGAAAACAATTGTAATTCATTTAGTTTCCGTTAGCTATTATCCAGCTGAGATTCAGCGGCCACTCTACATCTTTCGAGTCCCACGGATTCACAAAACGCCAATTTCAATTCTGCGTTTTCCGCCTCAGAGCTGCTTTCGCACTCTCAATGAGTAATGGAAAATCAACAGGGCTCGATATGGTTGGTTATTTCATCATCAAAAACTTTCCCAACTCCGCCAAAATCTGGTTCTGGGGTTGATCAACCAAGCTTGGTCTGATCGAATCTTTCCGGATAAATGGCGGAAAAGCCTCGTTGTACCCATCCACAAAAACAACATTTCCTCTCGAGATGTCACAATGTACCGGGCTATTTCTCTGACAAGAGGTGTCTTCAAAGCCGTGGAAAGGTTTGTAAATCAGCGGCTGTAAATTAGAAGTCGATAATAGGTTCGGCTTTCGCTAACAAGCGTTCCGCCCGGAATACGGCACGGGCACATACTTCGCATATCTGGAAGATGTACTGCACAACGATGGCAAGCACGCGGATCTAGAACATTTCCAAGGCCTTGTCAGGACTTCTAACAGTGGCAAGAATGGGGATTTTCCGGCAACCTCCTAGCTTTTGTCCGGAACTTGGTAGACTCTGACAACCAGCAAATGCGTTCAAGGACACGTCCTCATTCCGCTGGTTGGGTGACTAACCAATCTCCAACAAAAAGATTGTGGAAGTTCTCGGAGTCTCCATTGATCGGAGACTCTCGTTCCTTCCGCGAACTCTAAGTAAATTGTCGGACGAGAGACAACGTGGTTCGGACCTTGTCTCATCCTCATCGAATCAACAACAGGAGGTCCTTCAATTCCTACGTTCGAGCCGCCTCAGAATTGTTACTCGCAACACCAGCCGAGTCTGCCTGTGCCGAGGTTGGCATTCTGCCTTTTTGCCACCGTACGCTGGCGGCCATCTGCCGTTAGCCGGCTCATTCGCCGGCACACTACGGCCTGCATGCGGCGAATAAATAGTTTGTAATTTCCGCAGGGGTGACAATTCCGTGGCTCTTAGAAGGTCGGTGGTTGAGCCACAGATACACACAGGTTTAAACTTGAAAAAACTGGACAACTACATCCGTTTACCTCCGGAAAATTAAAGGGACCACATCGTCGTGGACATAGCTTCCCTATTTTAAAGAACAGCAAATCTCCCGGCTCCGAATCGGACACAGGCGGCCCTTGCATAATTTCGGTAGGAGCCCTTTCTGTACTATCTGCAATGTCTGTGACGTTAGCAACTCTGTGGAGCATTTTGTCAGTGGATGCTTGTAAAATCAAGTTCTTCCATTCAAGTGTCCAAGTTCACCTTCGAATTACTTATAAAATCTTTATGAAGTTCATACAATTATTCCAAAGAATATACATTTAAGCATATTCCAGGCTTTCTTCAAGAATTCCGAACGATTCCGGGGTGCTCAGAAAAATTGATTCGATTTTCTTTGGTGTTGTTCTCTCAGAATTCCCTACGTAATATTTTCAGAAGCAACATTAGGTTTTAATTTATACTGGAATCATCATCGGAGATTCTCAGGTTTTCATGTTTATTTCTGCTTCGGTTTTCCTCTAAAGATAACAAATGTCCGTAAAAGTCTGTAACATCAATCAAAAGTCTGTATAATGTCTGTAATCTGCATGATGTCTGTATGCAAGACCAAAAGTCTGTATGAATACAGACATGTCTGTAGATCTTTCTTTTTTTTCTTGAGCAAAGGTAAACGGAAATCTGCAACCAGATACGTAAGGAGGTAACTCAGGTAGTGTGGGGATGGGTATGTCATGTAACTCTAACCCGACCCACTAAAACCAAAACCCTTTCGCCAGTCCGTACCCCCGGCCCGCAATTAAGCAATACATCAGGGGAGGACTATTGAGAACGCTCACGCCTATGCTAACGCACTTGACGTCAATACACACAACATCGACTTCAAGGGTGGCTACCTCACCACCCGTCGATCGCAAGCTTTGATAGTAACCTAGCAGTCTGTATCATAATCTCACGTTGGAGACGAGCACCCCGACAACAACCACCGCGCATGAACCGCAATAACATCTATATCTACATACTGAGGTCCCCGCAGCCCACCCGCGACATGTTGGTTGTCGGGGTGAGCAAAGTATTCACTGCATCACAGGTGCCCTTACTGCACTCGTTGGTTTTGTTCAAGACGCCACCACCGCTGCAGTTTCGACATAATCTGTTGAGATGCTGTGTTCACCGCATTCCATATAGCTTCCTCCCGGCACATCCTCTCGACGAGGTTGTCCGGGGTTGTATCCATACCACTAATAAGCAGCATGGCATTGCGTTCTACCTCGAATCGCGGGCATGCGAACATCACATGCTCTGCCGATTCTACCTCACCTACACATTCAGGACACTCCGCAGAATCTGCAAAGCCAAACCTGTGTAGGAATTTTTTAAAGCAACCATGTTCAGACAACACACAGAAAAAAATAATACTGTTTTTCTAAATATGTCCTACTTTACAATTAAAAAGTGATTTATTTTCGTAAAAATAAAAGTTGAATTGCGCATCGCAAAAGTCAATTAATTGTTCTAAAAGTATTTATTTTCTCTTTCAGTTATACATTTAAAAGTTCATACTTTACCCATGAAAATTGTCGAACTGTCAGATCACATAATAAAAGCTCAGCACAACATTTTAGATTGGGACACCTTAAGAAAAATAAAATGAATTACTCATTTCACATCAAGTGGTAAACTCGGGCAAAAAAGGCATTTCAAGTAATGGCAAAACATGTTTTAATATTTATTTAACTACAAATTTAACCGCTTTCAACTCTTACCATGCATATAACAATCAAATTAGCAACAAACTATTTATATAGAATGCAATTTCACTTATGCTAAACTTTCAAATACATTTCTCACAGTGTATTCATCTCGTCTAAGCATTCGGAGTTATTGTATTTTTATTCCGTCATCGCAAAACAGAAGTTCCGGAAAACTGGCTGACTTCTGAAACGCCAACCGGATTCCAACGATGGAATGCAGATCCCAAATAATCGGATAGTAAAGCAGGTTCGTTCGATTGAAATAACAATTTATTAAGTTTTGTGATTAGAACCAGTAATTCATTTTAGAGAATCGATCCCAGCGAAAGAATCGTTTATATCCATCTGCAGATGGTTTATCGAAGGAAAAAACGACCTCTTCGAGCACTAAGCGGAACAAAAAGTGGGCATTTTTCGAAAAGTTGTATATTGCCAACGTGTGGAAGCTGATAAACAGGTTTGTTTGTGTAAATAATTAGATATCACTTCTTGATCTTGATCGTAATAAAAACTGGAATTTGCTCTATAGGTCTAAAAATGCCAGCGAAACAAAATTCGGAAACAGATGGTTTACGGACGGAAAAGCAAAATAGGAACATTCTATACACACATGACCATACAGAATAGTGATGATGTAAGTTCAAAATGGAATAAAAATTAAAAATAAACTCATGAATACAAACGAAACTTTCATTTAAAATAAAATGGAGGGAAAATCCCGCGGGGAGAGGGTGGGTTAGCAGGTTTGGCCAATTTTCGATTAATAGTAAACTAAAAATTACACATACTATTTTCACAGTGCAGCCATTTCATTTGACAGTACCACAATTTATTTTTAAAAGTTCGAACTTTTAATTTCAGAACGGCAAGCTACTTTTATATCATGGTTGTTGCGAGAGTGAACGTACTTTTATTTTGAACATTCACAACTCTCTACGAAAAAGAACCAACGCAACTTTTTATTTTCACCAATGGTTTTTTTAATTTTAATAGTGTTTTTTCTTTCTGTGCACCTGTGTTAGGTGGAAGTTGACTTGACCATGCTTCCTATCAACCCAGTTGGACACATCCGGAATTAATATGTGGGTCCAACGACCTTTGACTGAGGTGTCCCATGCTCTTTGCCATTTAAGCAACGAAGCTGCTCTCTTGACACGTCGCACTTGCACCGAGTCCCTTTCGTTGTAGCACTCCACATCTTCCTCTAGGAGTATGTCAATCGGCATCGTTCCAGCTATAACGCACACCGCCTGATATGATATGGTGCGATATGCGCTCGCGACACGTAGGCACATCAGCCGATGTACTCTGATCAATTTCTTTACATTGTACTCGGCTTTTAGTGCTACGGCCCATGCCGGCACGCCATAACGGATGATAGACAATGCTACGCTAGCTATCAGCCTACGCACTTGACTATGCACCGCCGATCTGTTGGACATCATTCGTGTTAAAGATTTTATCGCCAATGAAGCCCGCTGACATGCATAATCGACGTGGCTTGTAAAATTGAGCTTATCATCGATCATCACGCCCAGATGCTTGAGAGACCTCACGGAGTTAACTGTGCAGGCCCCTACTCTTATCCTCGCTTGCTGCAACCCATGGCGGTTATGCACTACCACGACTTCCGTCTTGTGGTGTGCAAGGGACAACCGTCTCGAGTTGAGCCATTCCTCCACTCTGCCAATCGCGTATGAAGCCTTCAGTCTGACTTCGTCGAGAGTGTCACCTGCTACTTCTAGCATTACGTCATCCGCGAAGCCTATCTTCACACCGGCCGGGAGACTTAAGCGTAATACTCCGTTGTACATAATATTCCACAGAACCGGTCCGAGGATCGATCCCTGTGGAACACCCGCAGACACTACGATCGACTTTTGACCAGCATCAGTGTCGTTTAACAGCACCCTGTTCTGAAAATAACTTTTCAGTATCCTGCACAGGTAATCCGGAACTCTCAATCGGTGCAGGGAGTCAGCAATTGCTGCCCAGTTAGCATTGTTAAACGCGTTTTTTACATCAAGTGTAATCAACGCGCAGTACCTAATACCTCTTCTGTTTAAACCTCTCGCTATCTTGGCCGTATCCGTTACCGCTCGAATTGCTTCGATGGTAGAACGGCCCTTGCGGAAGCCATACTGGTTGCTGGATAAGCCACCAGCACACTCTGTATAAGCCGACAATCTATTCAGAATGACCCTCTCTAGCAGCTTCCCAGCTGTGTCGAGTAGGCAAATTGGTCTGTATGCCGAAGAACCCCCTGGCTGTTTGCCAGGCTTCGGAAATAGCACCAATTTCTGCCGTTTCCATCGATCTGGCAAGTTTCCTTCGTCCATGCATCTCTGGAGGCCGCTCCTGAACATATCTGGATTGGCAAGAATGGCGTGTTTAAAAGCCAGGTTTGGAATACCATCCGGGCCTGGCGCCTTATTGAGCTTAAGTTTTCTTGCGGCTACGATAAGCTCTTCGTTAGTCACTAGCGGTACCACGTCAACTGACTCGTACGGGGTAGCGTGACTGACTCCCTCTACTATACCAGCTAACATCTCTGGGGATCTTTCAGGTGTGCTATTGGTCCTACACATCACTATCCTGTATGCATCTCCCCACGGGGTGTCATTCGCCATCCTGCACAGCTGTTCGAAGCAGGCTCGCTTGCTACATTTAATCTCGTAGTTCAGAGCTCTGCTCGCTGTCTGGAATACCCCACGTCTATCGAGTCGCTCAGCGTCTGTTTTAGCACGTCGCAACCTTTTTTTAGCTCTAAGACAGGTTCTACGAAGATCTGCAATCGTGTCAGACCACCAGTACACTGGTTGTCGATTTCCCGGGGGCTGTCTGTATATCTGGCATCCCTGAAGTGCGCACCGTGCGCACGAACTAAGCTCGAAGTAGAAGGGAGCTGTCAAAAGCAATGAAGATAAAAAAATGTGCGTGTAGCATATTGTCGTACTATTGTCAGATTTTCTGGATATGATACACTGCGCGGCGTTTGTAATGTTCCCAAATGGGTACTTGCACAAATCTTCACGCGGCGAATGTCTGTCGAAAAGCACGGCCGCCAACGAAACAGCGCAATGCTATATTCACCCATAAGAATCAAGTAAACGAGGTGTAGAAAGCGCGGTTCGCCACTTCATCTCATACAGCTCCCCATCAAAAACAAAGAAATGGAAAGGAATTTGGTTTGTTTATTATTTTTGTGATTTTTTTCAGCAGTGAGCACGCATGTTGACAAAAAGAAGCGACGAATTTGGTGCCGTATTTTTTTGTTTAGCGATGAGATTGATATGTGTACAGTGAGATTGAGATCGAAACAGTTCCCCTACTATAGATATTGTCGGCTGTCGTATTTCACGGGAAAACGCTGTACAAAATTCCACTGCGACACACTGCAACACGACTGTCTTCCGTAAAAATCGTTTGTGTCGCAGTGGAATTTTGTACAGCGTTTTTCCCGTGAAATACGACATCGGCGTAGCACCAAGTTAGAATTCGGAAGTCGGGACTTCCGAACCGAACTTTCTTCCGGAGTTTTATTTGTCAATTGATGCGTTGTTTAGCGCATCTTTAGGCGAATCCAGCGCACTACTTCCGAAGTTGGGAAAGTTGCCTGTATCTGGAGAAAAATCCAACTTCGGTATTGTCTGTTTCCTTGGTAACAAAACGCGCCGACTATTTTTTAGGCACTATCAAAATCGTCGCCAACATCTTTATTCTAAAATTATGTTAGTTTTATAAGAAAATAATGTCAATCTGCATTAAAAACAGGGCTCAATTTTGGGAAATAATGTGATTATTGAGTATATAAAATTTTGTTCACAGTTGATGTTGGAATATAATTTTCATTTGATCGGATACACTTCAAATAATACTAGCCACACTGCACTCTTGAAAACTGTCATTGTATTTTAACTAAACTGAATAAAGCACACGTTTTTGTATCTGAAAAATAGTAATTCCTAATTCGGAAGTTCCTCTGTTGTTAATTGGCCATTAGGTTATGGGCCCAGTAGTTTTCGGGTAATTCGGTTCGCGGAAGTATCGTTTTTCGTTCGTCGGAATTTGCCGGAAAAATGTCCGAGCGCGTTATGCTGGAAAAACTAGGGGATCATAACTGGCCCCTGTGGAAGTATAAGGTTATGTTAGTGCTCGGAGAAAAAGGCCTAGCGGACGTTGTTAAAGCAAATCCTCCCCAAACCATAACAAAGGATTGGCTATCGCGAGATGGAATTGCTCAGTCGGTCATCGGTCTGGCACTGGAGGATTCTCAATTGTGCCATGTAATGGAGAAAGCAACTGCAAAGGAGATGTGGGATTCTCTTCAGCAGTACCACGAACGAAAGTCGATGTCGGGGAAAGTTTACCTACTTCGTCGGCTGATTTCGTTGCGTTTGTCGGACAAGGGAAATATGGCCGAGCATTTGTCGCAGATCACCATGCTCGTGAATCGCCTTACCGGAATAGGAGAAAAGTTAGCAGACCACTGGTTAATTGCCGTCATTCTTTCAAGCCTCCCGGAGTCGTATAACGTGTTGGTTATGTCAATGGAATCGCGCCCGGAAGAAGATTTGACAATGGATTTTGTTAAAGGCCGCTTATTGGAAGAATGGAGACGCCGTTGTGAACACGGTCAGCAGCCATCGCTTCATGAGGAATCTGCGCTGCATACCGGTAAAACAAAGTTTAAGTGCCACTATTGCGGCAAGGAAGGGCATTACAAGCGGGATTGTCGGAAGTTCAAGCAAGATCAGCAACGGAAGCAGATCACAAATGCTGGAAAGCAAAATGACAGAATCCGTGCGCCTGATCGGGATGAAGCAGGCGAAAGAAAGCAAAAAGTGAATAAAGCAGGATCAGATGGACAAGTGTGTTTTGGTGTACGATCTGATGCGGCGGATGACGTTTGGTATTTGGACTCAGGATGTACATCGCATATGACCGGAGATATTACGAAATTGGAAATTACTGATTCTTCGCACCGGGAACAAATATGCTTGGCAGATGGCAAAGTTGTGTTCACCTAAGGCATCGGTGACAGAAAGCTTGCAGCTGATAACGGTGAATATGGCGCAGTTGATTTGAGGTTGAAGAATGTGCTTCACGTACCAGTTTTGACGAACAATCTGCTATCCGTCAGCAAAATCGCTGACGAAGGGTACGAAGTGGTGTTTAATCGAAACGGCTGTCAAATCCGAAAGAATAATATAGTTGTCGTCGTTGGATCTCGAAACGGAAACTTGTATCAACTGAAGCTTCGTGGTGAACGATCGCTGCAAGTTGCTGCGCGGCATCGAGAAGATTGTCAACATCTTTGGCATCGTCGCTTAGGACACCGCCACCACGAGGACATTAGCAAGATTGTACGAGAAGAACTAGGAAACGGATTGAAGCTGGTCGACTGTGGTATTCGCTCGGTCTGTTCTATTTGCTGTCAAGGTAAGCTGTCATGTTTACCATTTCCCAAACAATCACAAGCGAAATCAAAGGTATTGCTGGATCTCGTCCACACAGACTTATGTGGACAGATGGATGTTCAAACACCAGGGCGTAATCGTTACATCATGACTATGATTGATGATTATAGTCGCTATTGTGTAGTATACCTGCTTCAACGGAAGTCTCAGGTAGAGGAGAAAATCCTGGACTATATCAACATGGTTCGTACGCAATTCGGGAAGGTACCGAAAGTCATCAGAAGTGATGGTGGCGGCGAGTACATCAATGAGTCAGTGAAAAGTTTGCTCAAAAGAAACGGTATTATCCAGCAGCTAACTGCACCTTATTGCCCACAACAAAACGGGAAAGCCGAAAGAAAGAACCGAACGCTTATCGAGATGACACGTTGCTTGCTTTCTGAGGCTGGTTTACCCAGGAAGTATTGGGGCGAAGGGGTATGTACTGCCAATTATATTCTAAATCGTGTACCGGCATCGTCAACTGGCAGAACACCACATGAGCTTTGGTTTGGAGACAAACCGAGCTATAGTCATATGAAAGTTTTTGGTTCTACTGCCTTCGTTCATATTCCTAAAGAGCGTAGGAAAAAGCTGGACAACAAAGGTGTTCGTATGATTTTCGTTGGGTACGCTGAAGGGAGAAAAGCGTATCGCTTCCTCAACCCCGATACGGATAAGGTGGTGATCAGCCGAGACGCAAAGTTCGTCGAAGAACTCGCAGGCCAAGAGACCGTCAAGGATATAACACCAAGAAAGGATGTCATGATAGATCCTTCAGAAGTTGTCAACGTGGATGATTTGTATTCCGCTCATGATGATCAAAGCGAAGCAGAATGGTTCAGTGCATCGGATAAAGTTTTTCTCCCTATGGACCACGAAACCGAGGAGTCTGATTTCGAAGGATTTGAGGAAGATGACATACGGCGTCGGTCACAGCGACACAACAAGGGAAAACCACCGATACGATTTATTGAAGAGATAAATGCTGCCAGTACACAGGAGGAGTTCGAGCCATCATCATACCAAGATGCAATTAAGTGTCCGAAAAAGAACGCTTGGTTGGAAGCAATGCACGAGGAGCTAGCATCACATCGAGAGCTGGGAACATGGAAGCTGGTAGAGCTTCCACCCGGGAAGAAGACCATAGGTAGCAGATGGGTGTATAAAGTTAAACGAAACGAAGAAGGTGATGCCGTCAAATACAAGGCTCGATTAGTCGCTCAGGGTTGCGGCCAGATACTCGGTGTTGATTTTGCGGAAGTATATGCACCCGTTGCCAAGTATGCAACGCTAAGGATTTTGTTAGCCATCGCAAGCCATCGTAAGTTGCACCTTAAACATCTAGACGTCCGAACTGCATACCTTCACGGGGATCTTAATGAGGAAGTATTCATGCGCCAACCTCATGGTTTCGCTGAGCCTGGTCGAGAACAAATGGTGTGCCACCTTCAGAAGAGCATTTACGGACTCCGTCAGTCCGCTAGATGCTGGAATAACCGTGTGGATGAAGTACTCAAAAATATGGGTTTCAAACAGAGTTCGGCCGACCCATGTCTGTACACACGGGAGTGGAAAGGTAAAAAGGTATACATATTGCTATACGTGGATGATATTGTAGTTGGGTGCGAAGACGAATATTTGATTGACCAAGTGTATGTCGAATTGAAAAAGTATTTCGATGTAACTTGCTTGGGAAACCTAAAATATTTTCTCGGGCTTGAGGTGGACTGTATTGACGGAAATTACAGTGTGTGTCTGTCGGGATACATCAAGCGAACTGCTCAAAGAATTGGTTTAGGAGAATGCAAGCCGGCACGCACGCCAATGGATGAATGCTATGCTCGTGGCGAAGTGGAGAGTTCTCCGTTAACTAATAATTCCGACTACCGAAGCCTAGTAGGAGCATTGCTCTACATATCAGTTCATGCAAGACCAGATGTAGCATATGCAACCTCAGTATTGGGCCGCAAAGTTACTCAACCAACCGAAGCCGACTGGGTGGCTGCCAAACGAGTGGTCAGATATTTGCAAGGCACCGTGAACAAGAAGTTGTATTTCAACGGATCTATTTTAGAGCTAACAGGCTACACAGATGCAGACTGGGCAGGCGACTGTAAATCCAGAAAATCGACGTCCGGCTATGTTTTCTTGTTCGGAGGAGCTGCAGTATCATGGAAAAGCACAAAACAGAATTCGGTATCACTCTCATCAATGGAGTCTGAGTACGTTGCATTATGTGATGCGGCTCAGGAGACGATCTGGCTAAGGCGGGTGCTACAAGACATTGGCGTGAAACAAGAAGACCCTACAACATTATCCAGCTTTCCACGCTAGCCATAATGGCGACTGCTATAAATTAATCTGACAGTAACTGCTTCCGACGCTGAACTGTTTTCGACGCTGTTCTCGGCGCGGGTCGTATCTCAGCAACGTTTTCCCATTGTTTATTTATTGTAATGAGGATCGGTACGGCTTGAAAAATATTGAAGAAAAATTTGACTTTTGTAACAAGCTTCAAATAATTAAATTTATTTACTGATTACCTAGATATTATACATTAACTGCTAAAATTTATATTTTAGGTCGTTCTTCAAGATATGGTATACAGACCTTTCACAGCACTTTCGAGCGACACAATTCTGGCACTGATTATCTGCCTAACACGAAACCCCATAATGAAACGCAAAATAAACGAAATTTATCCATGTCACTAGTTTTTCGGGTTGATCCGATTTAAATAATGCGAGCATTATAGTTGTAAATTATCTAGTTCCTTTGAGTTTGACGCATAACTACAAAAACCACGGGATTTTTTTAATAGGGTTAGCACCATGTTGCTTTAAATAAAATTCTTAGAGAATTAAAAATAGCTTAGTATTGTTATATTCTTTCATGTTTAAACTTTTTTGTTGTTTTTTGGTAAGCATAATGCGAGTTTTATTATTTCGTTTAAATTTATCGAGGAAATAATACAAAATCATCATTCTTTTTGACATGGTAAAAAGGTTGGGTCGTGTGACGAATTGAACTACCAGCTATTGAAGTTTCTCCAAGCAACGCAACCAAACGAACATCATTACGAACACCAGTTTTTGCCGATAAGACCTTAGTATTGTCGAAATTTCCCAATTTTATAAACACTGACAATCTGCATTCTAGCTGTACATGAGGACTTTCCTAAATTTATTTACAGGGACTTGTTGAACCAGTGAAGCCACTAGATTATCTAAAATCTTATTCAAAAGAACGTAAAGCTATGAACAATTGTCCATACTATTCGTATCGGAACCTCCCGAAACTCAACGGAAGCGTTTCATGTTAGAATCATGTTAGTGCTATAGCAAGCAGAATTGTATCTGTTAAAAGTTTCATTGTAAATTCCCTTCCTCCGATATTATCTTGAAGCATTACTTCGACCTGAAATATAAACAATTACGATTAATTTGTGATATCAAAAACTGGATACATTTATTTGAAGCGTGCTACGAAATTTAAAACAAATTGTCTTCAGTATTTTCAAGCCGTACCAATTCTCATAACAATAAATAAACAATGTGAAAATGGTTACTAAGAAGCAACCCGCGTCGAGAAAAGTTAGGCGTCGATAAACAGTACAGCGTCGGAAGCAGTTACTGTCAGATTAGTTTATAGCAGTCGCCATTATGGCTAGCGTGGAAAGCTGGATACGAGGATAATCAGTCTTGTATAGCATTCGCAAAATCCGAACGAACGACAAGACGTTCAAAGCATATTGAGACAAAGCAAATGTTCGTTCAGGATCTTTGTCGTAAGGATGTGATAAGGTTGCAGTACTTATATCATTTGGAAGCATTGTATTTTCTGTTGATATGAAAAGAAGAGGAGGTTTTGCGCCCATTTATGTTCCGAGGATATGGTTGCTGATGCATTGACTAAGCCCCTTGGAACGATTAAAACCAACGTGTTTGCTGAGAATATGGGTATCATTTGAAGCAGTACCATCCCTACCAATCAAATTGAGGAGGAGTGTTGGAATATAATTTTCATTTGATCGGATACACTTCAAATAATACTAGCCACACTGCACTCTTGAAAACTGTCATTGTATTTTAACCAAACTGAATAAAGCACACGTTTTTGTATCTGAAAAATAGTAATTCCTAATTCGGAAGTTCCTCTGTTGTTAATTGGCCATTACAGTGAACGTTCGCTAATTGGGGGTTTTCTAGTTGGGGCGCTTTTTAGTTGGGGGTTCGCTAATTGGGGCGAAACCCAATTAAAAAGCAGCTAAACGTCAGAATGTGATGTCAAAAACGCGTTGACGTTTTGTTTCCGTGTTTGGCGGGATCGATATTTTCTGGCGCGTAAAATTTTCTTTTGTTCAATGCAAAAAGTAAACAACATTGACGCTTGTCAAACCGCCTCAATTAGCGAACGGCATTCGCTAGTTGGGGTGAGGTCGTGCCCCAATTAGCGAACGATCACTGTAGTTGATTTGATAGATCTTATGGCCATTTCTGCTGGCGACGATTTTGGCGTCAATTTGGTTTGCGACGATTTCAAATCGTCGCGGCCGATAAGGTGGGAAATTGATAATATAAAAAGCGGTATAAATTTATTCCGGATACACAATAGTGGAATCTATAGATGAGCGAAAGCATGGCTGAGTCGATTTTTTTGCACGTGCACGCGTCACAGCCCCCTTAACGTTTCCATTATAGGGTCCCGCCGACATTTCTCACCAACACGAACGCAGGTTCGTGGTTGCAAACAATCCCATTTGATTTTGCCGTGACAGCTGCTCGTGGTTGCAAACAAACCGAGTAAAAGTGTGAGTGAAACGTGCGTGTACGTACACGATCGCTGAAAGCCTAATTGAAATCGTGACGTCATGCTCGTTTGGAGACACGTTTGACAGTTCGTTTGGAGACAGAAGATTTATCTTCGCTCATCTATATATTCCACTATCTATAGGTAGAATTAGAAATACTACAATAATGCTACGTTTTGACAGGGCAAGTGAATTGAACAACTCAGTTGAATTCAATTGACTTGCCAAAAGTTGAACTTGTTCAACTTTCTTTTCGTTCAAGTGAATTGAATTAAGGTGTTTACACGTTCAGTTCGCGTTCGATTCAAGCGACTTGCTCAATTCACTTGCCTTGTCTAAACGTAGCATAAGAGATCGGCGAAGACGCCATCTTGTTTCCAATCGAACCGTCAAAAGCGGTTCCATTTCGACTTGTTTACTTTTTGCATCCATAAGAAGCAAGCAAAAAGTTCAAGTGCTGCCAGTATCATTTTCTCGATTTCATGCATTTTCATACGTTGCCATTTCGACAGTTTTTCACTCCGCCGGTCTCTGGTTATAGGGTTGCTAGGTAGAATTAACCATGTGCAACTATCTATATTTTCTATAGAAAGGTAAATTAAAAGATATTTTAGTTACTAGATAAAGATTGTCACTGTAGTCGCTGTACGGAACATATTTTGCTGGCGAGGATAGGGGAGCTAAATGTCAAAGAAGGAAAATCCATACGATTTGACAGGTATGTACCTGGGTGCTGCGGATAGAGCCGATTTTCTGCTCTCAAGAGAGTAGAGGGATATTTTGAAATCAATCCCATAAGCAGAATTATTTTGCAGTTCCTTGGCTGTCAAACATTTCCCGCTCTTCATGCTTCATGAGGGCGCACACATGCGCGAGACTCTGCATGACTTTACGATGGTTTACATACATTCCTGCTCCAATCAGCTGTTGAATCTCGTGAAATTTCGCAATGAGTACTTTTTAATTGCATTCTTACTAATTTTCCACTCGAAATATAATATAAACATATTTGTTACAAAGAATATACAACTCAAACTAAATTTGTTTTTATTTTTTTCCCGAATAATAACAATACTTCTCAATATAGGATCTGAAACGAACATAACCACAATCATCAATGTTTGGCCTGGATTGGCTCCGGCACAATAGAAAAGTTTGGCTTCAGTTTGACAACCAAATCGATTCTATTCGCACCACCCAGGTATGTACCACACATGTTTCGGACAGCAGAACAAAGGGAACCGAAGCGACAATCTTTATCTACACTGAAAACCAAAACTACCCAAAAGTGGGTTGTTTGCACTCAAAACCGTGGTTTGGGCCAATAACCCAAATTTGAGTAAAATGGCTTTTCTGGCACTAGGTAGTTTGCCTTTAATCCCATGTAAACAATTTACCCAAAGCTGAGTTTAATTTATCCAAAGCGGACCTTGATCAACCCAAAATAGAGAATATTGAATTTACTCAAATTTGGGTTATTGGGCTGAAACAACCTCGGTGAGGTGTTTGCATCTTGCTCTAGTTTTGATAGCAATCATGGGAAAGAAAGGGAAAACTACCCAAATTTGGGTAAATTTTTTCTGCGATATTCTCAATAGTGCGTATATTGAACTCAAAGTTTGGGTTGATTTATCTGTCCGTGTAGTAAACTAAAATATCTTTTAGTAGATTAGGACTCAAAATTTGGTTTTTGGTTCGAAGCTGGTTCGAAGTACGGTTTTGAATGAAAATAGCCTACTTTTGGGTAGTTTTCGTTTTCTGTGTATGTTTACAAATGATATAAATAAACAACAAACACAAACCCGCAGAAAATTTATTCAAAAATAAACAAGCAAGCAAGCACAGGAAAGTTGTGTCGCCAGTCGCTCATAAATTTCACGCTTTTCTTTGTGAAAAAGTAAAAACTTGGTAATAATGTCATATCAATCTTATCAATGCTATTACATATTATAGTTCTTCAGAAAACAGTATGGAATCATTCAGCCTTTTGAGCTGTAGAATGTGTCTTTGCATTCCGGGTGAAGGTGCGTTAACATTTTCGGTATCCGATACGTTTAAAGGAAGGCCACTCAGGGAAATGATTGAACAACTATTCGGGATTAAGGTAGGTCTTATGATTATTGTATCAATGCATACCTAAGAGTTCATTTTCGGAGTTCATTTTTTTTTATTTCATACTAGCACACCCGACGAACTACGTTTCGCCTAAAATTGATTTATTCTCTGATCAGTTATGTAGGGTCTCGAACCATCTTAAGAATCTTCCCCGGGCCCAAAACCCCCAGGATTATGTGCCAGCATACAATTTTTCACGCCGATCGGCTCAGTAGTTTTTGAGTCTATAAGGTTCAGACAGACAGAAATTCATTTTTATGTATATAAGAGAAAAATAATTCAAATGTTAACATTGCTAAACTAATGTTTCTTCCTTAACCTGATGTAAAGAAATACCTAAATAGACTTACGTACGATTACCAACATTTTCAATAAGAAGTAGGTAACAATAAAGTTTCTTAAAGTCGATTTTGTTAGGTTTTTTTTTATGTACTCTGAATTAAATTCAATAGGTTGGTTTTGGGATTCGCATCTTTGCAGGATCTTGAAAATAATACAGAAACAAAAGGTAGAAAGCTTGAGCGTTTACCGAATAAATTCAAATCTAAAACTTACTAAGTTACTCTGCCTACTGCCAGAGATATGTATGATCGCAGTTAAATTACCAAAAAGTACAGTTACCATTTTTGTTCTTTTTTTTCCTATAGATATCCAAAGAGGATTTCCTAACCAACGTTTGTGTAGAATGTATGGATCGGATCAATACAGTTAGAGCTATCTATCAACAGTTTATACAAAGCAATGAAAATTTGAAACAATTGCTAGAAAAGTTTAAAGAAGAATCGGAAGAAGTTGAAGTGCTAGTAATTGATGAAATTGTTTTAAATCAAAACGCGAAGCAACCTGATGATGAAGTTGAATTGGTGCCTATGAAAAACGAACCGGTAGACTTTGAAGAAGAACCTAGAGAAGTGGATATCAGGAATGAAGAGGAAATTGAATTCCTTGAAACCCCATCGGTGATATTAGATGACAAACTGTTAAATGATAGTTCGTTAGCAGGTGTAGTGATTGATAGTAGCACAGGAAGTGTTGAGGTTGACCACAGCCCTCCTATAGATGTATCATTGGATATTGATCCATCCCCCAACACAGTAAAACCAAAAACTCCTAAATCTAAAATATCCTACAGGAAAATTCGATTAAATCAACAAATTCCAAACCATAAATGTTATTTCTGTAAAACAGTTTTCGAGACAGAGCTTGCTTTCACTGAACATCTTCATGTTCACTTTGCGGAAGTGCCGCTGGTTTGTGAGAAATGTGACAACATAGTGTTTAAAAGTGTACGCCAGGCCAGTAAACATTTAGCGCTTCACGACGAAGACGAACGCCCGCACAAGTGCCGTATTTGTGAATTGCGGTTTTTCACTAGAGAAAATAGTCTAACTCATGAGCGTAAAATACATCGTCTAAAGGTGAAAATTCAGAAGAACATTGACGGCTTTGCCGACAAACAAAAGCTGAGAACGTTCCACTGTAAATTTTGTGGGCAATCGGCTCCGAACAACCTGTACCTGAAGAAACATGAACTCACACACGGACCTCCACCGCCGACCCACGCATGCGAAGTGTGTGGCAAAGAGTTTACCGCCAGGAAAAATTTGACGAGACATCTCATGATACACACGGGTAAGTCGTACCTAAGCACTAAGAATAATTAAATTTATAATACAAAGAAATACGAAGTTTGAACTTCTAATGGCTACATGCAATTTGAAATTGTAAAACTATGAAAAATAGATATGTTGAAAATGATCTATATTTGCCATACTTTCCGATTTGAATGTCCAATGCAAGAATACAGAATAAAGGCTCTCAAAAAATTCAAATTATCTTCTTCAAGGTGAACTGCCATACAAATGTGAGATTTGTGAACGCGCTTTCCGCCAAGCAGGAGATCTGAAAGATCACATCAGGAGTCATACTAAGGAGAAGCCTTACATGTGCAACAGCTGTGGGCTGCGGTTTCGAAACATTTCGATGCTGCACGTTCACAGGAAAAAGCTACGCTGTGTCAGTGACGAATAGCGTATAAGCTTTGTTTTCTTTCAACATTAAACCTGAGATGTACCATTTTAAATAATCTATGCATACACAGTCTAAGCAATTCCGAAGTCCTTGACATACTATTATTCAAATTATTCATAGTGCCCGTAATCACATCAGCCCCATTAGAATAGGAATTCTATCAAAGAAAGGTCTGATATGCAATTATAGGCGCTATATTGCCAACAGTAGCATATCAGTCTTGAACTTGATTAAATTGATTGACTTTGAAGCTTCACGCCAGAAAATATATACAGTAACCTGGGAGCTGCGGACTCGATCGAATCCAATTTTCAAGATATTTTGCTTGAAACTCGCAAATTTCCTCTCGGTGTTCAATGTGCACGTTACGATTTTCTCACATTGAATTATCATTGTATTTATCTTTATAGAATTAATTATAAAGATTTCGTCAATTTACTGCATCGCATGAATTAACGTGTCGAATATTTAATTAATTCATACCCTCCACTTATTTTGAATCCGTCTATATATTTAAAATGACGCCAGAAAATTGAAATTTGTTCAAAATGAGCTATATTTAGTATGAGTTGATTTATACGTGTACTCTCTCGGCTGCGCTCAAAATGCACAAAACCTCTCTCGATGCGATGGATACTTTTTGACAGCTTACCTTGGAGATTTTTTGGCACTCGTTTTGACGCTATCCGCAGCTCCCAGACAGTAACCATTCGCTAACTGGGCGCTCTTAACCTGGGCTGCTTTTTAACTGGGCGTTCGCTAACTGGGCTACAGCCCAGTTAAAAAGCAGACAACCGTCAAAAAATAGACGTCAAAAGTAGTTTGACATCTCATTGTCAAAGCTAGCAAGGGGCATGCAAAAGGGAGACGAGTGAATATAATTGATTCTCGAGTAACATGATAATCGGGCGTAAACCAATTATTATTTCTATTCAGAAATTAAAACAATAATTAGGGTCGCAAAATAATGTTCAGGAATGTGGAAGACCTTTTAAAAATTAACTTCGTGCCCGAAAGCGAGTAATCAATCGAAATCGAAATCAATCGCACCCATTTCAATATCTACCGTTAAAATCTGTTAATCTGTAAGAAGTACCCTCATAATAAACCCGGATCAGTTGAATCAATAATCTCGGTAGTTGAAATTTATGAACATGGCCACAACTAAAATTCAGAATGTGAACCATTCCACCATTGTGAACCATTTAAAGTTCAGCAGTTTGATGGTTATTTCTCTGTGGTTATAAATGACATTTTCAATTCAAAATTTAATGAATTTCGGTACGCGGGAACTATTTAAAAATAATCTTGAATAAAAAAAATGTGTTAATAATAGGATCAATTGCCCAATTGCTGCTTACATTTTTAAAATTGCTGCCAAACAATAATGCATGACTTAAAGCTAGTAGGCTACTGAAAAGTACTGTGCTAATAGATAGGATACGGAATGGTCACGGAATGATTCCGCTACTGAAATTCCGTGAGTAGTACGGAGCTGACAAGTAGAGAAAATTTCGTAAAAATGCTGGGTAAGCTCTTTTCTGGGAGCTATCACTTTTCCTTACCGAAATATATTCCGTACCATTATTCCGTACGGAAAAGTAACATTTCTCCCATACTGAATCAGCTGTCAAATTTACCTTGGTAATTTGATCAAATTTTCCGTAAACCCATTCCGTAAGAGCAGCGTACTAGGCTTTAGCTAGTTGTTTGAATAAAATCAAGAATATCTTGTACAAATGAATAATTTAAAAGCAACACAACAAACAAGGAGTGAGGTCTTTTAGTATGTAATGTAAATAATTGTGGTTGAGTTGTTTGCATTTGGTTAGATTCGCTCAATTGGCAAATTACTCGTGTTGCATATTTTTATTGTTTTTAAAAAGCAATTCAAAACATTGCATCGACATCACCCTCGGTGTCCATCAGCGTTTGACAGGTCAGCCCAGTTAGCGAGCAGCATTCGCGTCTAAACCAGAGGTTTCCAAACTTTTTGGATATGCGACCCACCTAGCAGAGTCCCATATTGCTTGCGACCCACCACGTGCCAAAAGCATTGATTTTTAGGAATTGGATAAAAATGAGTTCACCTTTAATTGATGAATTCATAATAAATTGATTTTCCAAAAATTCGTCACATTTTTTTTCTCTATTTGAATTGGATTTGGATGGGATTTAGATTGGATTTAGATTTGCTTAGCAGGGTTGTTAATCGATAAATTATCATCGTTTATTTAACGCCAACTTCGATAACGATAACACTTTTACGATAATGCTTCGTTGACGATAAAATGAGCGTTGAATTAACGTTATCGTTATCGTATATGATTTATCGATAATTATCGAGTTAACTGTAACATGTACTACAGTTTGAAGTGCAAATATTCACAAACTGAATTTGCAATATCTATTTTAAAAATATTGTATCGCCTTACAATATTCGAGAACGCCTTTAAATCCTGGAATTAAATTGGGATTCAAGGAGGTCACCGAATTGACCATCACATTATTTCGTTCAATCATTAAAGTTCTTACAGAGTCGCAGTTATCCATAGTAGAGAATCTGAGAGCATTTTTAATGTCTACCTATACTTATGTTTAATCTAGCATTATTAACAAAACTTCTGTTTTGAAGATCCGGAGCACCCAGTTATATGAACATTTTATGACTCACAGTTTAAACTAAACTCCTTAGTCTAACCAAATCAAAGGTGACGAGGTTAGTCCACCAATCTGTTGAGAGAATGTTCACTTGGTACTGGTGCTGCCTGGAATGCAGCACTACAGATCGCTGCATCAAATTAATTTCTAGTACTGGGATCCCAATATATTGTCGATGACATCTAAAAAAACGCTAACCACCAACAGAGCACCTCACTTCTCATCGTTTCGTAGAGCAGCATGCATTAAGCAATAATTTTAGAGTGTCCCGCTTCAATCAAAATTAACTCTGATCAACCAGCTTCGGTTTCTGTCAAAATTTACACAAACTTTATTCGCGTAATCTAGTAACCACATTATCGCAAAATTATCGAGTTAACTTACGTTAAATTATCGAACTACGATAATAATTCAGTTGATTCATCGTTATCGTAGCAACCGATAACGTTGATCACAATCAACTTTATCGGCGATAACGATAAATTAACGATTAACAACCCTGTTGCTTAGGATTGTATTTGGATATGAATTAGATTTGGATTGGACTTTAATTGGATGTAGATTGGGATGAATTGGGAATAAAATTGAATTGGATTTGATTTGGATTGAATTTAAATTCGATTTAGATTGGATTCATTTTTCTATTTTTGTGGTCCCATCTCTAACCCCACACGAAAGAGCTCTATGAGAGCCCCCTGGTAGTGGACTCTTACTATAAGATAAACAATCGCGGGAAAATAAAACAAGCAATTAAAAAATACAATGCGAGATCCCACTGAAACTATTGATTCTTTGAAGGGAATCACGTTTCAAATGAATTAAACTTTATTATAAAATATATGGACTTCTGTGGCTGAAAATCATGAACAAAATTATAAACTAAAATTACTTTTAACAAGCAGGGCAAACTAACAAGTGTTAGACAAACCTGCAAAAAAAAATGGTTGACACATTTAAAGTATGTATTTACTTAGATTCCTATATAAATGCTGCTTCAATTTGCTTTTGAAAATATTGTTACCTTGAAATTGATTTGAAGTCATTTGGGAGATTATTGAATTTAGACGGACCACGTTTTTTTATGCGTACTAATCATATGTTCGTGCATGCATTGCTTCTAAATAACTCGTTCGCGCCTCTAGTATGTGGGTAGTTTGTCCTAGTAGTAAAATCAATGTTTTGGATCCATTAATTACGTAACGCTTAAATAGGACTTTTTAGACCCCTCCCCCTATATTACACGTTTTGTATGAAGCATCTGAAATTTGGTTGTCACACTTCACGGAATCCATGATTTTGATTAGTTTTGTATTGGATTTGGGTTATATTTGGATAGTGTTGAACTTTATTCTCTTTGTTTAAATATCGTATAACATCGATATCGGAATCAAGCATACTATCGGCAGTTACTGCAACTTTAGATCCGGGACACCCTATTACAAGTCCCTAAGCCTTCCGACACAGTCGTGCCATACACTGCCACCCGCCATCGTCGCCGTTCCGGTCCTGTGGTCGGTGATGGTATACTGGACTTCCGAGTATAATCACGTTAATGATCTGTCGCTGCCTGAAAATTCGCCGCTTTTCAGTTCAGTTTCGACTTCCGTCATGGACACCGCTCCTCCCACTAGGAGTCTACCGGCATATTACCAAAATACTAGAGGATTTTCTACCAAATTGGACGACGTTTATCTGGCTGTGCTTGACGGCGATTATGATGTTTATGTGTTCACCGAAACCTGGCTTGATGAGAGAATCAACTCACTTCAACTTTTCGGTGACAATTTCGCTGTTTATAGAGTGGACCGCAGTATATTCAATAGACCAATGCAAGATCTTGATCTAACCTCACTTATTTGACAGTTCACAGAGCTTGTTTACAAGGTGTTAGAAAAAAAATCGATGAGGAGAAAATTAAAATTCATATTTTTAGTTTAAAATTGCTGCGATCCGAATATTTCAATGATATTCTTTGCATTCAGCATGAAATCAATCGCAAAGGACATCTACATGCGAATAAAATGACGAAACAATTTTATCGGAAGCTTCGCCAGAGGCTAAGTCCCGGTGAAAAAGCTCTGTGAACTGTCAACCTACGTCATCATGCACTGGTCTATAGCTCTCGCGTGCGCGATGGTGATGTTCTAGTTGCAGTTTCCAATCAGCTTATTTCCTGCTAGACCGTCGCCGACCGTCTCAATTTAATTGAGACTGTTTGAGCCAAAATAAGTCTCTCTAGTCGCAACCAAAGTTTCTGATTAAATATAAAGTTGCCCAAAGAGGATCTTCTTACACTTATTCTGAATTATGTTCTTGTTACTTTGGCAACTTTCGTTTTTGTTCAACCCTTCAAGTGACTTCACAGGAGTGTTCACTACTAAAGCTTTTTAATTCGATAACTAAGTCACCCACAGATTGCAAACTCGTGAGTTTCTGTTGCTACTTTATTATTTATTAGGTGTATTGAAGTGTTTTTAAGCTGTTTCTAGAACAAGTCTAATACATTTATACCTAATAATCATTAGGCGATAACTATACTTCCGTCTTACCAACAAGCAGTTGTTTACTTTGCTCGATAGGTAGACGGTTTGACAGTTCAATATGTAGATTTGGCTTCACTCTTTGCGTAACTCTATATAATAGACTGGTCGCAACGTTATCATCGGTCCCTCGTACATTCCTCCTGACCGACGACATGATTGTAGTGTAATACAACTTCACCTTACTGATACAGAATTTGCCTCCGCTTTGGCCTTACCATCGGATGTGATTCTTCTGTTTGGAGACTTCAATCAACTAGGACTTGTCTGGTCTCGCTCCCACCACGGATATACGTTTCCTGATCCGCTTTTGTCTACAACTATACCTGCTAACCGCCAACTAGTCGATGGGATTGCTTTTCTTGGACTCTTGGACAAACATGCTCGACTTGGTGTTCATCAATGATTCTTTACTGCACGAATGCACTGTCGTTGAGGCGACGGGCGCCGTTGTGCCGCTTGACAACTATCATCCTGCGTTGGATACATCAATTGACAACGCATTTAATCTACGTTTCGATGGACCTATGAGTGACGATCGGCTCAATTTTCGCAAAACCGATTTTCAATAGCTCCGACAATGCTTGTCCCGTATATTGACTGGAATGTTTTAGATCGTCTGGACATCGAATCAGCTGTAGACCGCTTCAACTAAAGCGAAAGCCTCCGAACCGAAGAAACCACCGTGGACTAATGCTCTTTTACGGAACCTTACGAGATCTTCGCGCTTATACCTTCGACGGTGTGCCTTCACTAAACGGAACTTCAACATTGCCAGCAATCATTATTGGTGCAATAATAATCTCTGTTACAAACACTACGCTCATCTCACGCAACAAATTTTCCAACGTTACCCCAAGAAATTTTGGTCTTTCGTGAATTCTAAAAGGAAGGAATTTGGACTGCCATCAAGTGTTTTTCTCGATAACGACATTGCGCTGAATACTGAGCATAAATACAGGCTTTTCGCTAAACACTTCTCAAAAGTATTATCGGGCCTTTCGCCTTCTCAAGTTGACATTGATAGAGCTGTAAATGGGATGCCTAGCAATGGATGTGGATGACGATAGGCGTTCAAATGGTACCGTCAGCGATACGTCAGAACAAAACATCATTTTCTCCTGGACCTAGCGTTCTTCCATCAGCCGTGCTGTCCCACTTGGTCTACTATTCAACCTATCACTCCAGCAGAGGAAATTTCCTGTGCCGTGGAAATGTTCTACCACAGATAACAGATATTTAGGCACCCATACAACCCATGTGTAAATTCTCGCAACTGTCATTTTAAATCAGATCCGCAATCGAACTCCAACTAGCAACAGTTTGCAGATGGAGCTGCAATCGATGGCTTGCAGCAGTAACTTATCTCTAGTTTGCTATTTAAAAATATCCTATATTTTAATTCAATTCCATAATCGAGAAAGTGCAACAGTATGCGAATTTCAAATAATATAGCGTTATGCATCTAAACCTAAATTACTTATAGAACAATTTAAAATAAAAACTTTTTTTTACTATTTTTTTTACCACAAAAACAAAATATGTTATCTAATTATACTTAAAATTTTCCTTCTGAGTGTTTTCAAATGTTTCGACAGAACTGTCAAACGCTTGTTTTGTTTTGAGATGAATCCCATATAATCTGCACTCTACCACCACCTAAAGTATTCGCGTTTAAACGTAAAATATGGGCCGTAAATGTGAATTTTATACCTGTGGAAACCATCAGGAAGTGGAAACAAATCATTTTACAGTTTTCCGAGAAGCCACGATCAGTAAGTATTATAGGTATTATTAATTTATAGTTTTGTATCTAAGCAGCATTACAATAATTCCAGATGTTCCTTATGGGTTCAAGCCTGCAACTCTCAGGAAACAAGTAGAATGTTTGAGCTACATGGAGTACAGGCACTGAGGAAGAAGAAGGTATGCTCTGTGCATTTCAAGACAGCTTCGTTCAAGGACTGCTTGGGACAGATAAAGGGTAAATACAAACATAACATACAACTGCTCGATTCTATGGCCATTATTTTTTAGATTGATTAGTGGTGCTGTTCCAATAACCTGCGTCGGTTTTGCATTTGAGGATAGCAAACAGAAGAGCTTCGAACTTCCGGAATCAAACGTCGAATGCTTGACCGAAGACCCTGATTTTGATTTGTGGCAAAGTAGCTTGCACGAAGAACCTTGTGAGAAATCATTGCAGCAAGCATATGAGGAAGAAATTAAACTCGTTCAGTTTGGCGAAGTGTCTCGCACATTTGTTAAACGTGATACGACAGACGTTAATAACAATATGAACAGTGACAAACCACATGTGCTAGGCTGGACATATGATCAGCACCACCAAAGCGCTTCCTACGTGGATGTAAAGCTGGAACAAGGTTTGAAGCAATCTCCTGAACAGCGCCAACATCACACTATTATGTACGACGTGCCATTGTCCAGCGTGACCGACGACCCCGATTTCGATTCGTGGAAAAACAGGTCGCACGAGAAACTGTTTCAACAAGCTTCCTACGTGGATGTACCGCTGGGTGAGCAGCATGGTATGGAGCTATCCTTTGGACAGTGTCAACATCACCTTGCCGTGCGCGACGAGAAAATGCCCAGTGTGAAAAACGAATTTCTGACCGACAGCCCCGATTCCGATTGCAAGGATGATATCCACGACAGCGTTCAATTAGGCGAAGCGTCTCTGTCAGTGTTAACCACTTGTGATAAGATCGACAATTTCAGAACTGTAGAAAGTGGCGAACGACAACTGATGGAGGTGTTAACATCTGGTCAACACCACCAAACAACTTTCAACGTGGATGTTCAGCAATGTGTGCAGCATAGTGAGCTATCTCTTGAACAGTGGCAACAGCACGCTACCATGTATGACGAGAAATTGGTCAATGTGAAAGACGAAATGGGCCAAAAAATGCTTCATGGTATTTCGGCTATCCAGCCTCATGACAGCGTTAGGTTTCTTGAACTCAAAAAGGCACAGACAAAACATAACGATTATCTCAAGCTACAACTCAAATCTGTCCGTCGCAGGCTGTTCGTTTCTGAGCAAACAAGCAACCGTCGCTTGGCTACTGCTAATAGGAATAGACGCACCATCTTGAAGATGAGGAACGAAATGAATGCTTTGAAAAAACAAAAATCATCAGTAGAAAAACTTGGCGCACAAGCGGCTGCGAATCCCGTAATTAGGGATTTTTTGAATAATGCGAATCGGCGTCCAAAGGCTCGTCGGTATCATCCAGCGACGATTAAGTTTGCTGCCGGAATTTATCTAAGTGTCCGCGTACATATCGATTCATCAGGAACTCCAAGCATATTGTACTGCCCCACAAAAGCACCGTTTATAACTACAACAAAAATATTCGATTGGAGCCAGGTCTGAATGAAGTTATTCTGAATTTAATGAAGAGTAAGGTGAAGCGGATGCGATCTAAAATGGATAAAATAGTTATGATCTGTATCGACGGAATGTCAGTAAAACCAGAGCTAACCTACTGCGCGAAATCGGATACATTTTACGGCTTTCCAAATCATGGCTTACTTCGAAAAATTGAAAAAAATGACCCTTCAAAATTAGCGACTGAAGCAGTTGTAGTTATGGTGTCTGGGATATACCGCAGCTTCAAACAGGTATGATATCATCTACTAAGCTGTTTAACACTACGACTACTGAGATAAAATTACTAACGCGGACTACCGTGATCAGAAAATCATAGAAACTAAATTTTCAAACTGTACCTCAGGCGTCTCTTGACCGATTTATATTTCTTTTACGGACGTCCTACCCATCTCGTCCAGTTTCGCCATACTGGTCAGTTATATTTCTGGGGATGCTCACTTTTTCCCCACAAGGGCGTGTCTAAGAATGTTTTTTTTTTAAACATATATGGTAGATTTTGAATTACATGACATACTTCAGTGTGAACAACACTTATAGGTCCAAACAATATTCCATAACACTATTTTAGCATTAACTATACTATGTGTGAACAATATATTTGTTTTGGACATCTCTAGTGACTCGAAAATGACTTCTATACTGATGAAGATTATATACAAATTTTGACAAAGAAAACTACGGAATTCCAGAACAGTTAGGAAAACCTAGAACATCTGGTTTTAATATAAGTAGGTTGCAAATCATATACGTGGGCTCTACGGAATTGGATGGGGAGATGACTGGTCGGTTTCATATAGCAATCGAGCGCAGTTGACCTGGTAGACCAATTGATCCAAGCTCTAGAACAGAGAGAACCTAGAACATCTGGTTTGTGCTAAACCGAGTGGAATATCGTACGCATGGCATCATTGGACTTACATGGACATGACGGGTATCCGTGGTCACTAGGGATGTCCAAAAGAAACATATTATTCACACATAGTTTAGTCAATGCTAAAATAGTGTTATAAAACATTTTTTGAACCTGTATGTGTTGATCACACTAAACATACATACATGACATACGTCATGTAAATCAAAATGTGCTATATTTCCATCCTTACGCACGCCTCTCTAGGGAAAAATTGAGCATCCCTCGAAATATTACTCACCAGTATAGTGAAACTAGATAGGTAAGACATTCGTAAGAGAATGTGAAAATCGGTCGAAAGACGCTTGAGCACCAGCTGTTTGAAAATTTGATTTTCTGATCACGGTATTTGGCGTGCTAATAAATATACATCTATATTATTCATTCTATTTGCAGCCGATTGGATATCTTCTGGCTCACAATAGTCTTGGCAGTGAAATACAAATGAAATTTATCAAGAAAACTGTTAAAGCTATTCGTGAAACAAAACTAATTCCGATTGCCCTTGTGATGGACCAGTCCACGACCAACCAAAAAATGGCACGTGAGGTAGGAGCAACAATGGACAATCCGATAATCAAAATTCACAACGAAAATATTGCTATGTTTGACACACCACACCTATTGAAGAACGCTCGAAACGCCCTGTACAAATACAATGCAGTTTTCGACAATCAAATAGCATCGTTCAAACACATTAAACATCTTTATGAAATAGATGTGACATCAACGTTGCGTTTGGTACCAAAAATTCAACATAAAACTATCAATCTTCCGCCATTCACAAAAATGAATGTGGCAATGGCAACAAGAACTTTAAGCGAATCCACAGCAACTGCCATTAAGCATTACGTAGAAGCACAATCACTCCCGAACGAATCGTTGCAAACATCATCGTTTGCTTCTCTTCACGATAAGATCTTCGATACATTCAACTCGAAAGAACGTTATGCTAATTCAATTGGCAAGGTAAGTTAATAATATGAAATTTGGTTTAAATCCATTTTAAGTTAACAGTCTATCAACTCCTTCAAATTTATGCGATCGCCTTAAGCTTAAGCCTTTGTATAAACTAATGGAACAATAAATTGCCGTTGTCAATCTCTTCGCCCCGAAGTATTATTGATTAGATTATACGATTCTTTACTCCATGCTTTTCGTGCAGAAAATTATATCTAATGATTGACCATTCCGCACAATTTCATCAGCATGATTTTCTTCCTATAGCCTTACAGAGCTCCGATCACGGATAGATCAATACATTTAAATTTCCTCGATGATCAGGTATCAGGTATCAGAACGTCGGCTCCAGGGGCACGTTCACCTCAATTCGGGAGATTTGTGCCATCGCCTTCACAGCCTTTCTCATCACGCACCTGACGGAAAAGGAAGTGAACAAAAAGGAAAGGAATATGGATGGGAGAAAAATGTGAAGTTTGGGAAAGGTACCCTTGAAGAGGGCATACAACGTATACAACACGTACAAAAGCTCATAGCTCCTTACCACAACGGGTTATGAACAACAGAATACTTTGAAGGTTCAGGTTTCTGTAGTCAATTTCACTTAGTAAGTGTTTACCAAATATTTGGAAACGCAGTTGCGCATAAACTGGGCAGTTACATATAAGATGATAAGAAGTTCCATAATCGGATTCACAACCATCACAGACAAAGGATTCAACACGTTGAATATTTGCCATGTGATAGTTGAGTCGGCAGTGACCTGTCAAGGCCTTGACTAAGACACTGCAATTCTGTTTAGACAGATTAGCTAAATAGTTAGCTACTACCGGAGATGGCTCTCGGATATACAATTTTGTTTGTCGACATGAATCCAAACTACTCCAATACTGTTTGTGCTGAGTGGAAGCCCAAGAGCTAATCAAGCGCTTCACCCAACACTTAGATATTGGAATAGCTGGCTAAGGAACAAATAAGTCTTGTGATGCTCCAGTGCGAGCTACCTCATCAGCCAATTCGTTTCCAGCTATGGAAGAATGGCCAGGTACCCATATAAGGTGCAATGTATTAACTGAATTCAGTTCCTCTATTTGAGTTCGACATGCGATTACTAACTTCGACCTTGAGTTGGCCGAAGCGAGGGCTTTGATAGCTGCTTGACTATCTGAACAGAAGTATATTACTTTTGCCCATTATGTGTTTCTGCAGTGCGGATTGCACTCCACACATAATGGCAAATATTTCCGCTTGAAAGACAGTGCAGTGTCTACCCAGTGAGTGGGACTGTTCCAATCTTAGCTCACGCGAGTAGACACCTGCACCCGCTCTACCTTCGAAGAGGGAGCCGTCAGTATAACAAACAATGCTGTCCGACATACTTCTCTCCAAATAGCCAGATGTCCACTCATCCCGCGAGGGGAATTGTGTTGAAAATGTCCTATAAGGGAAACTACTAGCGAGTGTGAGATCACTTGGAGCAAGGACTGTTCTGTCCCAATCAACCATGAGTTGTAACAACGAAGTGTGTGTAGAACTGCGGTTTACAGGATTCTCTTCCATGAAACCGAGAACCCATAATCGGTAAGTACAAGAAAGTGCTTCTTGTTTGAGATGTATGTGTAGTGGGACAACGTCGAGAAGAACCTCGAGAGCAGCCGTGGGAGTCGAAGAGAACGCACCAGTCATTGCCATTAGGCACATCCTTTGAAGATGGCCTAATTTAGACTGAATTGTCCTCACTTCACCCTTTTGCCACCACACAAGACATCCATAAGCCAAAATTGGTCGTACAACTGTTGTGTAAATCCATTTGATATATTTAGGTTTAAGACCCCAAGTTTTACCAAAAGTTCGTCGGCATTGACCGAAAGCCATACACGCCTTTTTGACTCTGAACTCAATGTTAGGAGTCCAGGAGAGCTTGGAATCAAGAATTAGTCCCACATACTTTACCTGATCCGTTACATTGATTTCAGAGTCAAAAAGATGTAATGGGCGAATACCATTACGGTTACGTTTTTCCGTGAAAAGTACAATAGATGTTTTATTCGGATTGACCGAAAGGCCATATTGGCGACACCAATTTTCGACTGCCTGAAGAGCATTTTGCATCAGGTCGAATAAAGTAGTAATACACAAACCGGCTATTAATATTAGATAGTCGTCGGCAAATCCATAGGTAGGAAAACCGCCATTATTGAGTAATCTTAATAGCGTATCTGCAACGAGGTTCCACAAAAGTGGAGATAATACTCCCCCTTGAGGGCAGCCACAGACACTTAATTTCCTAATCGCTGCTTGACGTAATGTCGAGTAGAGATGTCGGTTTTTAAGCATCTGGTGAATCCATTTGGTAATTATATTAGGTAGCCCATGACAACGTGCGGCTTCCAATATTGCATCGAAAGACACGTTGTCAAAAGCACCTCAATATCTAA
The DNA here is from genome assembly GCF_024139115.2 of Armigeres subalbatus. Lineage (NCBI taxonomy): Eukaryota > Metazoa > Arthropoda > Insecta > Diptera > Culicidae > Armigeres > Armigeres subalbatus. The sequence continues at coordinate 173,089,656 of NC_085141.1, read as the reverse complement.
AAACGCACCCAAGCATGATTGCTTTTGAGCAAATGCTTTTTCGATGTCGTAGGCAACCTTGTGTAGAAGAGTCACGGTGGACTTTCCAGATTGGTAAGCATGTTGATTAACATGAAGAGGCATGTTTGCCAAACAGTCATCACGAATGTGATGATCGATAATGCGTTCTAAGCATTTCAGAAGAAATGAGGTCAGACTGATGGGTCTAAAACTCTTTGCTTCTTCATACGAAGCACGTCCTCCTTTTGGGATAAACTTTACAGTGACATCCCGCCAGGATATGGGAATATACCCAGTAGCAAAACTGCATACTAAAAGTTTTTCAAAACATGTTTGATATGCTCAAAACCCTTCTGAAGAAGGACAGGATAGATCCCATCTTCCCTGGAGATTTATGAGGAGCAAAACTATTAAGAGCCCATTGAATCGATTCAGTAGTTATGATTCTACGAGCCTGAGCCCAAGACCCATAACTACATGAAAAGACATCAGGAACATCCGAAGATGCAATATCTACACATCCAGGGAAGTGTGTATCAAATAAGTGCTCTAACGCTTCTTCGTCAGAAGAAGTGTAGTCGCTCATTTGGCTTGCGAATTTCGCCAACTTGGAAATCCTTGGATCTCGCAAGAATTTTGTTCAATCGAGTGGCTTCACTCAAATTTGAAACATTTGCACAAAGGTTTTTCCAGCCGAATCGTTCAGCAGATCGTAGAGCCTTCTTGTAAGCTTTGCGAGCCAACTTGAAAGAATCCGTCCCTGCTGAATGGCGTCTGTTCCAACTCCTTCTACACTGCTTCCTGAGCTTAGCCAAATCGAATTCCACCACGGGGTTCCTCTTGAGGTTTTCACAGAACGCAAGGGCAAGCTTCTTCAAAAGCTTCCACGATATGCAACGTTGTAGTATCAACGGCATCATCCAAGTCGGTAGGAGTTTCAATGGATGGTAGATATCCATGAAATTTTGTCGAGAGCAACTCTGTATAGAGATCCCAGTTGGTTGAACGAGATTTCTAAAACGCAAGGTCTGCGAAGAAACATTCAACTGATCAAAATAGATGTAGCGATGGTCAGATATGGATTCCTCATCTGACACATGCCAATTCGTCAACTCGTGACTGATTCTATTGGAGCAGAGAGTTATGTCTAATACTTCTGCTCTATTAGATACCATAAAGGTTGGGCGATTGCCTATGTTAAGTAAACCAAGTTCGGTACTACTTAAGTATTCCATCAAGCTGGAGCCTCTCAGATTGATATCCGAGCTACCCCAGATGATGTGATGAGCATTAGCATCACTACCGACAATTAGCGGAAGGCCTTTTGACGTGCAATAACTGACCACCTGTTTGAAAGCATCCGTAGGGGATGGTTCATCATGTGGTAAATAAACCGAACAATAGACGTATTTCCTGACGGGGGATCCGCCAGTTGCATCAATTGTGACAGCACATACATCTCTGGTTGTTAGTTCAGAGATAAGTGTAGCAACGATAGCGTTGTTAACAAGTACACATGCACGCGGCATTGATCGAGAGTTTGCCATTTCATTACTGAAAGCAGCAAAAACCGGGTTCACTAGGTTACCTAGGTAAAAGCTACCCTTGCGAAAATAGGGTTCCTGCACCAAAGCCACTTGGGATTTGCCATTTTGCATAAGTCTACAAAGATTAATCGTTGCTGTTCTTTTGTGCTGAAGATTGATTTGAGCTATCCTAACTGTAGCCATTGCGAATTACGATAATACACTCCACAACTTCAACATTTATGTGAACAGCAACGATGAAACCAAGTCGGTATCGTATCAAGAACGTCAAAGACGAAACACAGAGTACACTGTGAAAAACGCATAAAGCGAATCCATATAGGTGACAATTAGATAAAAAACTAAATAAAACATACTCATAATCCCACCTTATTTAACCTCAAGTTGAGATTGAATAAGAGTAGCCGATTATTCCGGAGAAGCAATAAGTCAACTACGCCATACCTCCGGTTGGCGCAATAAGGGCTCAATACTGTGAAGGGTGCCCTGGTGCTTCTGAGCTCCGTTAGCGGTTAGGTTCATTTTAGACCCCCTAACCATTTCATTCATAGGCACGGTAAGCATAAAGTCGCATCACACCAAGAGTTAGGGGTCACCTGTATGGTGGACTGGAACAGGCAATCCGTAGCGTTATTCTTAGCCAGACAACCGGCTGCCGACACCACACGGCTATCTAGGCTGTTCGTGGAGAGAAGTTGACATTGACTTTACGTCAACTCTCAATGTGGCCGAACAGCCACTTAAATGATTGACCATTCCGCACAATTTCATCAGCATGATTTTCTTCCTATAGCCTTACAGAGCTCCGATCACAGATAGATCAATACATTTAAATTTCCTCGATGATACTCCAAACGTATTTCAATTCAGCAGCGCATTTAAATATGCCATGGTATCAGCTATTCATGATCCCAACAATACATTCAACGAAGGTGCAAATTGTCAAGACGACAAAGTGCCATTTCTTTTAAACGAAAATGATATTGAAAGTATTCAAACACAAAATTTGAAAACCCATTCGTTCGAATTTGAGTCATTGAATGTAGATGAACCCTTTAGGTTTCTTAAAAAGGATTTGAACGCGCTAGTATATGTCCTAGGATCAGCAGTACGTAAACTTGTCCATGAAAAATGTCGCTCGCGATTGAAGGCCAGCAAAAATGATGAATGCTTGCAAAATGAGGAGTACTCTTTTGTTAAGCTAAAAGCACAGGCATTGAATAATCATATTAACATTCCCAACAGTATACTGTATGATGTAGGAATAGTAGCATACGCAGTGTTCCAGAAATATTTTAGGAAATTTTTATTTGAAAATCGCAAAGATGTCAAAGCGCGTATGAAAGAGTATGTCACATATGAATATTTCGGCACAACTATTTGTAAAGCGTGTTTTCACAAATTGATGGATTGTCTTTTTAATACTTTTATTCAAGGGTTTTTAAGAGAAACCCGTTTCAAAAGTAAGTTAGCGAAGAATACTAAACTTAGAGCAAAACGGAACCGAAAAGCTAACCGCATGAGTTTGCCGGAACGCCCATGAGTTATTTGTAGTATTGTTTGGTGCCAATGGAATTGATTGTCTTCTTTCTATTATACTTTCAGTCAAGGTTATTTTTAATATGTCTCAGTCTTCTTTTCACATATAGCTCGGAATTCTTGTAGGAGTGTTTTGCCTTTCTCGTGCAACCGTTTTTTTTAATTTATCGTCTGTTTATTGTTTCACATGTGCTACTGTTATTTGAATAATGAAATACAATAATAAAATAAACAACTTCCTTTCGTGAGAGCACTTATAATCTTCTTTCCCTGTTTTAAGACACATAACTGTATATCGGACTCAAAATCGATCATCACATATTTTATGCTTCAGTGTCTCGAAACTATTGGATCTTCACGGTGTCTCAAATGAATCGCCCACTTTGAGCGGCACACTAGGAGTTAACTTCCGGAAACCAGTATGGCGAAAGGCATCTGAAGGTTAATATCTCGAAAATAATCACCCTAATTGAAAAAAATATTTGGTAGGCGTAGTAGCATACACCTTCCTACATAACTGGTACCAAATAGATTCTCGTGAAAAGTTCCTGCTGTTGAGAAAACCTGCGTTAGATGTCTTTCGCCATACAAACTTCAGGTGGTTAACTCATGCTGGCTATTTTTACATATACGATAGCGCCTGGATTCTGGCAGCGGTAGGTAGGGAACCAGCCACTGTATGTGATTCATTATAAGTGCAATAAAATTGGTCGTTGAGTTAAACTTCGTTTTCGTAATTCGAGGTCCTATCATAGGTACATCATACACCACTAAGAAACCCGTTTGGTCGTCTGCAGATCTGATGATTCCGTCGCTCTGACCAGGTTCTGACGTTCGATGTATTTTGTATTTCCATCGGATCCAGTACATTGCCACGAACAGAACATCGCACTGCTTCATGTCATTGCTAGCAAGCGTTTAGCTACAAGATTCAATATAAACACTCGGCATCTACAACGTCGATGAGCAATCTTCTTAAACTTCCTTCTTCCGGGCGGCCATTCCTTAAAACTGCATGATATAATAATTGTTCTGAATGCATCCGTGTTCTTCGGGTAACTAGGTACACAAATTTAGACACGTCCTCCTGCAAAATGCAATACAAACACCAAATTGAACTGTATGAATCATCGAGTTCGATTACATTTCTGATTCCACTATGATTGTACATACCACGCATTCCATTGCTATGGATGAATAGTTGAATGAGGTTGAATGTATCCGTTGATAGTAATTTATAAAAAGCACCTAATAAACACGCGAAAACTTTTTTCCGTCCGCTGCACTTGAAGAACATTTTTTGTTTTGCTAAGCGCGTAATGTTTTTGTTGGCAATGTTCGTGAGTGAAGGTCATAGATGTCAGATCCTGATTCTCTTCTTCTTCTTTTTTTTAGATGAGATGTAGCAATTAGTTGAGTAGATGGCGGCAGTGAGCTGAGATTTTCCAACGTATTTTATTTCAAATATTTACACAAGTTTCTCGAAAAAATTTGTTCTAGCTTAAATATCTGTTATCTGTGGTTCTACTATGTTCCCAGTTTTCAAGAAAAGCGACAAACGAGATGTGTGAAACTACCATGGCATTACATCACTTGGAGTGGAGTCGAAAGTGTTCGAGTCGCTGATGAACGATAGAATTACCGCTACCTGCAAGAATTACATCAGCCCGTTTTCAGCAAGGTTTCTTTCCTGGTCGCTCTGTGGAAACGAATCTTGTCAGTTTTACTACGTTTTTCATGGAGAACGTGAGTAAAAAATTGCAAATAGATGCCGTTTACACCGATCTCAAATCTGCTTTTGACAAAGTTAACCATGACCTGCTGCTTACAAATAACTAGAAAAAATGGACTATTCTTTTGCTTTATGCACTTGGCTTCGATCTTATCTGGTTGGACGCCGAATGTCGGTCAATAGGGGAAGGTGGGTAGACTTGATCCCCGGGGAGACTTGATCACCCCCTGTTTTATCGAGAACTAAAGTAGTTTTGTTCTAGCGTATTTTTTTAGTATAGACCCTCTAGACAAATGACCTTTATGTGGTGAGTTATTCTTTGGATTGACAACCTTGTTTATTCTGCAGGGCGGTTTGTATGTTTTGACCTTCATAAAGATTTTTTTATTGGCCACGCAAAATTTGAACAACTTTTCATAATAATGACCAAAGTCTTTCATTTTTTCACAGCAACAAGCCATAAATATGCTTATTGATCTGTACTGATGAAAATGTCAACATTCCATCAATGTTTTGAGATATTAGGATTTGAAGTTGTTGCCTCAATATGGGGACACTTGATCCCCTATTATTCTTCCATACAAGAATTTGGCGAAAAAATTCAAAAAAATATGAATCTGTTCTTATGCTTCTAATTTTTTTTTAGATTTGACGGATTTGATGAAGGGTTGGCAGGAAAAATTATTTATTGTGTAGATCTCATAGAAAGGGGATCAAGTCTCCCCAAATTTCTCCAAAAAATCGATTGTGTATCAATAACAACAATAATTTAAGGACTGTCATACATCAGTAAAGTTAAATCCTATATTTCTTAGAGAGTCTGTGTGGAAATCGTGTATGTTTATTTATTTTTGGTTGTAATACATCCGAAATCAGAAAAGGGGATCAAGTCTACCTAGTCTCCCCTATTGGAAATAATTCATCCGACTATTTCTCGAACCTTTCTGGAGTTCCACAAGGTAGCAGTAGCACCCTTGGACCATTACTATTCTCGCTTTTCATAAACGATGTAACCCTTATGGAACATACACACGGTCAAGCAGTTTGACCAACATTGACTCCACCTCTCGTTTATTCAAACATCCATCAAGTTTTACCAACATCGACCAACATATTCGACCAACAATATCACATACGAACGACCGACGCGCCAACTTGAGCACCAACCATAAAAAAATATATGGGGGTTTGTGCAACTTCACTACAAATGCTCAAACATGTTCGGCGAACCTTGACTCCACCCCCGACAACTCAAACCAAAATCAAACCGTTTTAATTTTTTCCAACCGAGCCGCCAACTGTCAAATGGTTGTTCGAACAACTTCACACACGTTCCAACAAAGCAGCAACCGAAGCGTTTTCTTGGGGGCGGATAAATGGTAGCCGGAATTCAATTCACTATATTTAAATGACTTTTCATTTTTCATTCAGGAGGCAGCAGTCTTGGCAGGGCCTTGAAACGTCAGTTGTTTAATGGAGAGACCTCTGTCGAAACGCCGAGAAGTTGAACAACTTATAGGTACTCTTCAAAGGCCTGAATTAAGATTAGGGACCCGTAATACGGTTCCTAAAGTTGCAGATACAAATGACCAGCGAACACTTTTTCGGAAGGTTTAACAAAAAACACCGTTCGTCACCACTAGAAAACCGTATAATGTCAATTTGCTGTATTCCTACTATCGCTATACGTTTCAATTTATCATAAAATATGATAATTAACAAGGAAATAATACTTCTATAATACTAATGTGTTATACCTTTGTATATAAAATATAGAAAAAAAAAGTTTCAATCTATGCACCTACATTTTCGCCTTTCTTTATTTTTGTATAAAATCCTGTGCTTGCAACATTTCTAGAGCTTATTTCAATCAAGGAAAATATCTTGGTGGGCTCTAAATTTAAGTTACTAGAACTATCAGTTAAACCATTATAAATACTACACATCTTCATCGTCGCTATGTGTACAGATAACCTGCTCCTGCCACCAATCGTGTACCTCGTAGACCATACTAATATGGGGATGACCTGCCTTGCTGCTGTTACTCTGCTGCATTTCACTTCCATGCGTTAAATGGTGATAGTGCTGGTGCAACGTGTGGCTATGGTTCAACTCGTTGATCTGAGTTATGGTTTTGGTATTCGAGCCCTGCTGTCGCTGGGATTTCTTCTTCAAGTATCGGTCTTTCTCATTTTTTGCTTGTGGGTCCGAAAGAGTCGGCGCCAGGAACTTGCGACCGCTGGTGCTTCCGGTGGAATCCGATCGGATCAAATTGTTTTGATTTTTCTTCCGATTTTTAGCGTTGTTCTCTATTTCCTTTGCTGCTTGTTCCGCCGATTCAGACTCAGGGTTGACCTCCTTGCTCAGAACGGGCTCTTCTACTTGATCCTGTTGAGGGTTTTGTTGTTGTTGTTGCTGATGTTGCTTCTGGAGGTTGTCGTTCGTTGCTCGCAGACCAGCAATCAGTGGATTATGCGCTTTCTATGAATGAAAAGAATTAGTTAACAAAAAATGCTCAGAACTAGTAATGCTTGGTTGTAGTATGTTTTCTGAAATGATCATTAATGAGATTATAAACTTGCGCTAGGTATTGCGCAGAAAATTACATGTTTTAATTAGAATATTACCTGATTATTAGCTCTAATTTTCTTCAGACAGCCTTCCAACCATGTTCGTATTGTTTGCTTAGCTACTTCTTCTTCTATTATGTATTCGAACTCCTCACGCGCCAATAGTTCCTCCAGTTGAAGCGCTTTCCTGATGTCTACGGAGCGGTATGACAGCATACTGTGGGATAAAGTTTCCAAATTTGTCGCGAATTTCGTAATCGTATATAATTTACTGTGTCTTACTTTATAACGTCGTGGAAAGTAACATCTTCGCCGTTATGCAACTTATCCAACTCGTAGCACATATACTTGAAAAGAAGTCGGTCCTTTTGAGGATCGCACTCTAGTCTGCCTTTCAATAGTCGCAGGATGAATTTCACTCTTCGAACGGGTATTACGCCTCGTTGATGTATGTCCACGATATTCCATGTGTTTTGGAAGTTCCTTATATCTGCGTAGGACAGTAAGGCATCCTCTTCATTCGAGTAAAACAATGAAAAGTTCTCCATAATAATAGCTATAAGAGATAGAATGTCTCCGTTTGAATCTGCGCCGTAATATAAACGTCGATTTCAGTAACCCTACCGACAAGTAGATTCAGTACAATGTATGTAATGATTACGTAGAAGGTGCAGAAATAGATAAGGCTGGCGGTGAAATTTCCACAATCTGTTTCCCAATAGTTGGCAGCCGGTGTACAGTAAGGAGGTTGAACCATACAGTCATGCATAATTTTGTTCCAGTCCTCGCCGGTTACGATACGGAACAGCATGGCCACTCCTGTCACTGGTGTGCCGAAATTTGCTCGGCTAGAATTGTTCAGATACATACATATAACAGAGAGAGAAACACAGATCAAAGAAAAAAGCATCGATTCCGAAACAGCTACTGGGTAGTAAAGGAAAACTTTTCACAACATTATATAATGTAACGATTAACTATACATGATTCGAGTAAAGAAAAAAAAAGTGAGTAGACATTGTAGCGGTGGTGAGTATAGTTGATTGGAACAGGGTAAATTAACGGTATAGGTATTTTCTAGAACATTGAAAAACTCGAAAGCAGTGGCGAGGAGTGTTTGGTTCTTTTTCATAACATTTCATCTGGAGTCACATAAGTCATGTACAGAATGCATTCGCCCGGTAAATACGAGGAGCAAAATTTGAAATTATAAAAAAAGTAATTTATAGTATTCAAGGTTGCAACATATTTAGATAGCGAGGTAAATGATAAATTAATCGGCACAGCTTTGTCAACATGATTTACTGAACTGCATGCCAACATGCACTTGGTTGTTGGTGAGCATTGATGGAAGAGGCTTGTATAGAATGGCTTACTAGCTATTTATAGCTATATTTTATGAAGGTAGAAATACGACATCGACAATGAATGTAACATTGGTTTAAGGAAATAAACAGGAATATTGAATACGTAGCAATGGGAATATAAATGTTAATAAACTATTGAAAAAATGCATCATGTAAAGACTTAGTACATAACAAATATAATTAAACGATATATTAGAACAGCTAACCTCTGTTTATTCAGCACATCTGCTTTTTTTTAAAGAAATATTGAAGCTAAAATTACCAAGTGTTGTGTTTACGTAAAAAGCGTATATTGTGGATAATCTGTGTACAGCTTATGATAGCTTATCAGTCCCATATGAATTTAAACCCAGAAGAAATGGAAGTGATAAGAGATCATATGCAGTATATGTAATATATAAAAAGAGCTTGATGCGAATTAAATCGATTGATATTAAGCCTGTTGCGTTGTTGTGAGTTATTCTTCTGTATTAATAGATTATACTTAAGCCTTTTGGCATCCACTAAAAATCAAATTGTGGCAAGACACAACCTTCCATAAACAGTTATGCGTTGATCGGCTTCGGCAATGTAGCTGCGCTTAGAATGATACCATCCTAAGATAAATTTAAATAATAAACGGATCGTTACAGATGTGTTGTTTCTGTTCTCCGATAAGCTTCATTCTTCATTGGCATTACATCCCCCACTGGGACATTGCCGCCTCACCGCTAATTAAGCACTTCCACAGTAATTAACTGTGAGGTTTCTAAGCCAAGCTACCATTTCTGCATTCGTATATCATGAGGCTAACACGATGATACTTTTATGGTTGTTCACAAAGTGGAACAGATGCAGACCAAGTACTTTGGCGCAATAACATCAAGAGTGTTTTTCAGCTTTAATAGTTGAAAGATAAAAGTAGTCTGAATGTTAACAAACGCTATATCTATCAAAATTCTCAAACTCTTACAGCGCACTCTACTACAGAAGGGCTATCGAATTCTATGAAGAATTTGTATTGTCCGGGAGTCCGAGAGAACGCGAAGTAAAAAAAAAAACAATTTCTGCATCGCAGAGCAGAAAATCAATCAGTTCGATCGTATACGCTGCCAATCCGGGAGAAAGCGAAGTTAAAAAATTGATTTCTGCATTTTAATTGGCGCGGGATCGATCGTGTTGTTGATAAGCATTCCAGTTAGGGGCCATCCACAAAGTACGTCACACCTCTAGGGGGGAGAGGGGTTTCGAGAAGCGTGACGATCCATACAAAATTTATGGAGAAGTCATACAAAAAACGTGACGATGGAGGATGGGGTGGTTGAAAATTATCATTTTTTTTTCGGGTGACGTACTTCATGGATCTCTCCCTAATCAGGGAGAGCGTGAAGTGAATAAAGTATTGTCGGAGTTTAATTTAGAATTCGGAAGTAAGGACTTTCTTCCAAAGTTTTATCTGTCAAACTAAATAATACTTTCTTTAGCGCTTTTTTGACGAATCCAGCACACTACTTCCGAAGTTGGATAGTTGGCCTCTATCTTAAAAAAATCCATCTTCGGTAGATAAAGTCTTTTAACATTGCTCCGAATAGAAATTCCTCAAAGAGCAGACCATTTATTAGTGTGGGATTGGTCGTGTTATAGAAGCTTATTAAACGAACCATAATGATTTCGCGTTGGTTTGATTTGAAACCCGATTTTCGTTTTCGTGTCTTGAAAATAAATTCGCTCACAATAAATACCCAGTCAATACAAAATCTTATATGATGCAACATAAGATACAAAAGTGGAGGCGATATACGCACATGTTGTATGGGGAAGTATCTATATCGCCTCCACTTTAGCATATTATGTAACATCATATGCGATCTTGTGTTGACTGGGTATTTAGTCGCTTACCAAGATGACTTTCCATGAATTACCTTCTCCAACTAACCAACTATTCCTTTCCCGTGGTGGTCACGGAGATGCAGTGTATTATTCGGTCTCTTGTAGCAATGAGTGTTGAACTAATTTTACCTCTCCTAATCCTAAATTGATTGTGAGGCGTCGTGGCCGGCATCGTTATTAGTCTTGAATTTATGAAACTCCAAAGTATGTACAGTAAAGTGGGTTAAAAAACACTTTCAAACTTCGTGATGGATCGCCCTCTTATTCTGTTCTATTTGTTCTCTGAACAAAATTTCAGCCATATCGGCCAACGTTTTTTTTTCATAATATTTGAGCCACCTTAATGTACAGTGAGAATAGTTTTTTAATCTTGTCATAAGACGAGTTTCCACTACTTAATTGTACCTTGACTGATACAGGGATTAGACAAAAATGTTGAGATAGGTGAAAATAAGTCGAAATTAAAATCAGCATAACTTTGCGTATAATAATCCGATTTTGATAAAACCAGGACCATCAGAAGCGGACACTCTTCTAGTATACTGTCCCTCTACAAAACCTGAGATTGGTTCTTGGCCACCGGAAATGTTCCGGGTTTTCCGAGGGTATGTTCAATATGCATTTTTTCCACTGCTTGTCATTTTATGTGACGTTAACTTTCATCATGTTTTATGCTTTCTCCGAAAACTAGAACTAATATGCTGGCAAATGGTGGCTATAGATCGAGAATCCATCAAAACTACATAGAGATACGACCATTTCCGTAAAAACGGTACCGGGAACATGATGAAATGATAACAGATCGGAATAATGCAAATATGAGTATCTGACTTCATGGCTTTGCGAGACAATGATTACAGAAACATTTCCAGAATGATAGTGTCCACTGCCACCCTTATAGCAGGTTCCATGGGCCTTCCAGGAGGGGCCGGTTTTGGCACCATCTGGAACCATGCATATATGGGTGTCAAAATTCATGTTTTCCCAAGACGATGAATATAGGATCTTTATTAGAGATATATTTTGAGGACTGTAAAACTCTTTGGCCAATTTGTAACAGGTTCCGGAAGTTCTGCGAAAGTGACATATGTTCAGGGTGTATGGCCAATCCCGTATCGTTTTCACGAAAATGGCCATATATCTGCGTATACCTAACGGATTTTCGATTTGCAGCCAGCATTGGTCAGCATATTAGCTCTAGTTTCTGGGGAAAGCATAAAACATGATGGCAGTAAACGTCATATAAAATGACAAGCAGCAGAAAAAATGCATTTTTAACATACCCTCGGAAAACCCGGAACACCACCGGTGGCCAAGGACCAATCGGGAGTTACGCATAGGGCCAGTATACTAGAAGAGTTTCCGCGTCCGATGGTCCCAATTTGATCAAAATCGGATCATTCTACGCAAAGTTATGCTGATTTGAACGTTGACAAATTTTTGCCTATCTCAACCTTTTTGTCTAACCCCTGTACGTGTTTCGACCTCAACAGTAAGGTCGTCTTCAGTGTCTCGTACTTGACTCGACTAAGTCGAGACGAACTTACTGTTGAGGTCGAAATACGTATCTGTTAAACTACAATTAAGGGGTGGAATTAAATGGGATTGTACAAACTCGTCTTATGACAAGTGAAGACATTCCACTAAAAAGCTCAAAATAATTTTCTTAAGTTTTCTAATCACAAAAAGGCTATTCAATTGGTGAGCTGTGCATATTAAACAAATTTTGTTGTTTTTTGGCCAATCAATCAAGCTAAGCTAAGCTAGGCTAACGAGATGTACGGCAAGCCTCGTTGGATAAATACTACGAATGCTAAAAAAATCGAGTTTTGCAACGAGTTGCGCATGCTATTTTTTGCAATGACGAAAAGTGTTAATATGATAAATCTGCACAAAAATTGTAGTCTGATTTACTTCTTGATCATTCTTACCAATAAATCATATTGGTGCAGTGAACACGCAGATACAATGTTATCGTGCCAAGCCATGAAGCGATAGATGAACTTGCCTTAGGGAAATTTTGATGTCACATCCATCAAACTATTTCATTCATTATGCGGTGCAGAGAATACACTATTTCAACACTTACCCAAGCTAATTAAGAAAAATTTAGTCATGTAACTACTGTTCTGATGTTGGTTTTTCATTATAGCAACCAAATGAGTGTTGTAATGGATTTCATTGGTATAGAAAATTAGGCTGTTTTATCACTCAAACGCGAATTGTAAACCAGGTTGTATCATGGTCACGAATTGCAAAAAAATATATCATTTGGGTTCAATAATGGAAAACCAATATTAGAACAGTAATTACATGACTACATTTTGCTCAGTCAGCTTGTGTGATTGTTTAAATAGTGTTTTCTCCAGGGAATGTAGAACAAAAACATTGCCAATGTCAACGACATTGTCCTCTCTTATGGAACGTACACACGGTCAAGCAGTTCGACCAACATTGACTCCACCTCTCGTTTGTTCAAACATCCATCAAGATTTACCAACAGCGGCACGAACAATCAATTTATTCGACCAACAATATCACACACGAACGACCGAAGCGCCAACTTGAGCACCAACCAACAAAAAATATATGGGGGTTTGTGCAACTTCACTACAAATGCTCAAACATGTTCGGCGAACCTTGACTCCACCCCCGACAACTCAAACCAAAATCAAACCGTTTTAATTTTTTCCAACCGAGCCGCCAACTGTCAAATGGTTGTTCGAACAACTTCACACACGTTCAAATAAAGCAGCAACCGAAGCGTTTTCTTGGGGGCGGAGTCAATGTTCGTCAAACTGCTTGACTGGTGTGTACGTTGCATTATAAATGTTGGGACAAACTCAACTCGCAACAAGCGTTTGACCCAAACTGCAACGGAATAGGACAATGATCGCATGCCACGCATTTAGAGAAAAAGTATGTTTCCGATGATGTTTTTGGTTAAATAAGTATCACTTATCAATGATTAGACATAAACTTTACCGTCTGTTAAAATGATATTTGTTTTACTTCCGAAATATACAAGTTATCGCAATTTAAAAAGTTCACAACAATTATCTCTCCATAGTTGTTGCAAATCAAATGGTACGCAACATTGTCTTTATCTTCTGCAGATGAGGACAAAGACTATCGCTATATATTTTATTTTTTGTTCAAAAGTGTATCAAAATCTGAAATGTGACTGTTATGCGAATAAATAGCAAGAAGGGGCCCCACAAAAGTGAGTTTTGATTTTCAAATTATTAGAACGAAACCTATTATTGATCATTTTAGGGCGATATTTTGAAAAATCACATAGGAAAAATCGTATAGCTATTAGAACAGTTGAAATTTCATTGGAGGTGTATAGGAATATAAGTAATGTCGTCGAGAAGATGTTACAATTATATTGTAACTCGACATTCTCCTTTGATTGCAGTGTTTTGAGTTTTAATTGGATTTGAGAACAAGGTAGATGCATTGTTGAAGGAATTCTTGAAAGCTCTGAAGAAACATTAAGAAATTGTAAAACATCCAGAGATCGCAGTTTAATGTTCAATTATAATTAAAGTAGAATTAATTTTATAACATTCGCTTTATAGAAGCAGAATAGCTAATGAATTTCTTCTGACTTTTCCAGTCAAGCGTAGTACGTACTTCCGGTTAAAAAAAATAGCAGGGAATTCCGCCCTGAATAATTTTTGTCGACTTTTTCTATAAATCAGTGCGAAATGGTCATTATTAAGTTTTTTAAAAATCAAATAAGTAAATCCATTTGATTACTCATACATTTTACCTTTAGTGAAGGCTATGTTGATTAATTTGTACTTGTTATAAATACGCTGAGTAAATAAGCATGATCATTATAACCGTACAATTCGTAGTTGCTACTTCGTGATTGACTAGAACTTGCGAAATTTTACAGAGAACCGTGTAAATAGGGCGTGTAATTAGCTGTCCATTTTCTATGTCAATAACGGCGCCGGCCACGTCCATATAATCATATTAAGAAGGAAGGATTGTTAGGTTGATTATCGTTGCTGCTAGTGGCCGAGAACACCTCTGCATCTCCACGATTATCTTAGGATATGGTGTTATGTTAGTTTCAAGAGATACATTATATGGCTTCACTTTGGTAAGGGATTATATAAAATGCGAATTATAAACGTTGCGGAACTAAAAAGGAAAAAAATCAGATCAGATCTCGACCGTTCTGCGTACATATCGAAACACGATAAATCGCCCAATCAACAAGTTCTACGTCCAACACGAAACACTCGTTCAGTACGATTCTTGGTCCGGCCTATGATGTTTTCCGGTGGGAAACTTTCTCGTTTCCCCTGGGTATAGTGTGTCCCTTGTACTAGCCACAAGATACATATTCATTAGGGTGTCCCAAAAAAATCGATGTTCGAAAAGTAATGGTGCTCAACCCTGAAATGAAAGATATACCTGTCTGGATAATTTTTGTAGAACAAATCGAATTTCCTTAAAAATCGTTTAGAGGTCGCGCCAGATCGATTTTCGAAAAATGAGCTTTTTTAAGGTAAAAAATCAAATATTGGATCGTTTCACAATTTTTTTTAAGGGTCACCCATTCACGTTTTATATTTTTTTAATTTTTCTGTGGATCTTTGCCCATATTTTCCATGATTTAGTTTTTGGTATTATGCGTTTTTACAGTCTGCAGAACTTTTTAAATATAGAAAAGAATTCGAAGTTATTTCATCCTCACACAAAAAAATTTTTTTTTTCGTTCAGAAAAAAATACATACTAGAAAGAGCTATTTATAAGGAGTATTTTCATAAAAAAAGATCCAAGAAATGTTGTTCTGGGGCTGAGATATTGCAGTTTTAGTAAATAGTCAAAAGGTGTACAAATTCGGTACTTTTTCTTTACATGTTATAATTTCATCAAGATTGCGCCAATATTTTAATTTAAATTAAAAACAATTCAAAAGCAAATAAATGGGAATGGGAATAAATTTGATTTTTTATCTTAAAAAAGCTCATTTTTCAAAAATCGATCTGGCGCGACCTCTAAACGATTTTTTTAGAAATTGTTCTACAAAAATTATCCAGACAGGTATATCTTTCATTTCATGACTTTTCGAACATCGATTTTTTTTGGGACACCCTAATATTCATGCATTGACGGGCATAGAAAAGCTTTCAATTAATATCTGTAAAAAGGTCAATAGAACACTAATAACCAGATACCAGTTGGAATGTAGGGCCTTTTGAGAAGAAGATAAAAATTAGTTTTTATTCAGGTGGATGCCATTCTATGTCGCATGCTATGGTTTGAAATTACCATTTTCACCAGTGGACCAAGTTTCCGGAACATTACTGCGAATATCCACCTTGTTTAAAATATGTCAAGATGGTCTCAATTTAACTTGTTTTGTAAAATCATGACGTTCGACATGTCGCACGCTGACTTATTATAGTTGTTTGAAATGAAATCCAAGTTGTTTTGATGGTCGATTATCACAATTGACCATAAAATGTGGAAGTTTGATTTTATGAATGCGGGAATCCTACATTCAGACTATCAGAGTTCTAAAGAGACCTGGCGGAAATATAATTTCATAATGATTTAACGACAAGCATCTGGGAATCTAAAACAAAACGCACTCATGTTTTCAAGGTCACCCCATTCAAAACGGAAGTCACGCATAACTTTAGTTTCTTGCTTAACTTTTCAAAAGGACCTAAGTAACATTTTTTCATGAATTAATTTGAATAGCGCAATCAACAGAACAACATGAAAGCTATTGATTGTCGTATTCAAATTAATTCATGAAAAAATGTTACTGCGATTATCTTTTTTTAGAATACCTACCGTGGCGCCAAAGACTAATTAAGACGTCACTGTAGAGCTCTTTCGAGGGACCACTTCTAGTACGTCATTTGGTCCCTCGGTACCCAAGTTTGACATTTCAGAGATTCCCCCATTTTTGATCTACCTTGCGATGAATTTGCATCAGTGGTAGTCGATGGCAACGACGACTAATTGTTTGAATCCAAATAGTTTGTTTGTTTTGCTTGTAGAAAATTTAGTTTAAAATATTCTGTAATGTTAAATGAATTTGCTATACAATTTCGTCGGAACAATGTTACAACTATTATACAGGATTTCCCATGGAAAATTATGCATGATCTGTGGTTTTCAACAAATATTTGCATGGTATATTATAATTACAGTACTTCAAAACAAAATAGCCCATTGAAAAGAGGAATGGCAAAATTTGTCTTAGTAAAAACTCAAATTACAAGACGCAGTCTTAAAAATACCATTGATTGGTCTGATATCTGTACAGAGAAAAAGCGGTCTTTCATGTTCAAACCTAGGTTCAAACTATACCAACCCATACTAAGTTTCAAAAGCACCCTAATGTAATGACATTAAGTCAATCAATCTACAATATAACTATTGTTGTTAAAGCTTTCTTAGGTTATATACATGTCGACAATATGTGGAAACATTTTGAAGGTTTTCCCAACACATTTAATTACAACTGGAAACATTCAGACTTCAACGACTTTTCTTTTCCAGTCACACAGGGCTATAAGGTCTCCGTGATAAAGGTTCCAAATGTTAATCAAAATACCAGAGTAACTATTCCGGCTTCCCGATAGATGTGATTTCATTTGGATGCGCGATATCTACAGGGTGATAAAATAAACCTTTTGTGGATCGACCTAGACATTTGTGAAATATCAGATTTGTCGACAACTGGGCAGAACAGACTCCTTATAGAGTACTTTCAGCAAGCACTCAACTCATAATGGTTGTATTTCCATCGTCTGATATTATTTATAAGATTACTGATTTGTTTCCTCCTTTTCACCCTGAAATAATAAATAAGTTATCCAGTTTTAGGTACAATTAAAGCCATTTCTTAAAACCAATCCTGTTTCAACGGTGCATTATGTTTTGACTTTTCAAACATTTATCAAATCGCCTTGGCAACTATGATGAAGTTAAGGATGAAGTAATAGTTGCTTAGTTTTTTTTTATAGAGCAAGGTGATTTCAGATGGGGGTATGATAATTTCTATGCTAGTACTGCATGAGCGCAAAAAAACTGGGCAGTTGTATGGGACATGAACGTCTTAATTAGTCTTTGGTGGCGCTCTTACACTCGCAGACTCGACTGCGGAAGTAAACGTTAAGCCAAGAAAGCCGCGAGGTAAAAAGACAGGAGCTGAAAACAAAACCACTAATTGTTTTTTGCCAAATGTCAGCAGTGTTTGATTGTATTAGTGAAAGACAACCGGAAGCACCGGAAGCACTGAGCACACAGATAGTGTTCTTCATGGCAAGTGCATACGATCGGGAAAATTCACATTTTTTGTCTTTATTAACGAGACTTTCAGCCCAAGAAAATTCATATTGACTCTGTTGAATTTAGTGACTGTTGCGATTTTCTGAGAGGCAACCAGCAGGAATCCGCAATATTTGTGTTTTTCTCGAGACGCATAATATTCCTGCATTGGTGCGTCGCAGCATGCAGCATGCCCTTAAAAACGCGAGTGCATTTAGTTGGTTATTCCGGGAGGCTTGCCCTAAAATGGATTTATTCCAAATGTTGGCAATAATATTTAAAATTATTCTAACAAAAACTGTTTTGCTTATACCACTAGCAAGCTCTCTCTGACACGTTAAATAAATACTGGGTAATACGTAACATGGGTACTTCGTGCACCATTGAGTGGTCATTAGCCTCTTGCCCAGCAACTCCTATCCCTACCTCCTTGTGATGAAATCCGGCGTACGAGTAATCTTAGGGAATATCGGGTAACCAGCTTCACAGTGATGGGGATATGCAAAGGCGCTTGACCCGAAGCTTACTGTTCAATGACAGAATGCGCAGGATAGAGATCAAAAGCCGGTGCTTCAACTTTAGCAACGTCAACAGCCCACACTCCGGAAGCGCTGATGATGATAAGGACGTATTATACGCGTCAAGTCAGGTCATCATTATCATCGTAGGAGATTTAAACGCTCAGATTGGCCAGAAGGAGGAACTTAAACCGACTCTTGGAAGTTCAGCGACAACCGTCTGATGAATGAAAACGGCCGCCGACTAATCGACTTTGCCGCATGAATATGGCCATTCGCAGAACCTATTTCAAGCAGAGACTTCCGCATCGGTAAACACTGCAGATAGAATCATAAATCGAACACGTTCTGATAGATGGACGGTAGTTCTCTGTCATAGGATCTCCATTTAGTCATGCGGGCAAAAGCGCAGGATTGCCAATCTGGAGATGACGAGTTTAATTCTTGGTCCGGTAACGGATGTTTTCGGGTGGGAAACATTCTCGACTCTCTGGGCGGCGTATTCATTATTGTGCTTGCCAAACATTATTGAGCTTGTTTCAACTCGGAAGTCGAATCAAGTACCAGACACTGAAGACGGCCTTTCTGTTTAGGTCGAAGTACGGATTTGTAAAATTACAAGCGAGTAGTGGAATTAAATGGGATAGTACTAACTTGTCTTATGACAAGTGAAGACATTCCACTAAAAAGCTCAAACTAATTTTCTATATCAAAATTGCTATGATTTGTTTTATTTCCGTTTAAATCTTACCGTTTCGTTGTTTCAAAACTATTTGATGTTTTGTCTTTTATTCAACGTTGAAGCAAGACTCAGCCTGCAGAACCAAAAACTCTGGAATTATCGAATGAACTAAGCAGTATTTTTCGAAATAGTAAGCTTTCTTGGGGTGATCTCAACCGAGATTTCATCTCTCGTGAGGTGAAATCCGGTTCAACGGGAGATCTGCTTGTACTTAATTCATCGGATATTTCCTTACTCGCTGCGGGGACAGTGACGAGTATGTTTAACTACAGAGTGAATTTTGCTTGTTTTTGCGCTTAGCCATTGAAGGTGCTCGAAACATGATGGGAATGTGTATGATAAACCAAAGAAACGAATGACGACGCTACATGGCTATCGTGCTAACAGTGTACTTACCGCCCGATTCCCTCGCCGTATTTTACCGTACCGAATAGAATCGTCCCTGCTAGTGCGTAGAAGAATACTAGCAGAAACATTCCAAAGATAATGAAAAACGATTTACACACTGAGACACCGACCGTAAGCATCAACATTTTCAAGGTCGTATGCTTGCCAGTTATTGTGAAAAATCTCAATATGACAACCATAAAGCCAATGAAATATGATAAGTCGCTCTAAAACAAGACAAAGTTATGATTGGGAACATAAGTTTGATTAGTGGATGACTTACTCTCAGTGTTGTTTGGAGGAAAATCCAAACTACTCCCGCCACAGTGACCAATAGATCGTATCGATTACGTCGCGATTGCCAATATCCTCGGGGAGTGAAAGCAATATTCTTCATGACCACCTCTATCACGAAAACAAATGTAAGCAATGTGCTTACAATAACCAGGCGTTCTGTGTGGATTTCATCTTTCGTCCACTGAAATAATAGAATACGTATAAATACGTTGGTGCTGTTCAAGCTTAGATAGATACGTTATTACCGTTATCGAAAGTAGCATGCTGTTCACTAGTACTACTACCGCAATGCATCGTTTGAACGCAATGTGCTGCGTTATGTCGTACACGAAAGCACGGAATTTACGTCCATCCGGGCGTGGCGGCAAATGAAGAGGCTGGGCAATCTTCAATCTCTTCTTCAAGTCGCACCACCTGCGCTGATCTACAGTTAGAAGAGCTGTTCCCTTGTTCTCAGAATAGTTGGCAATAACCACGCCAACAAATAGAGTCAACCCGATCATACAGCCCAAGAAAATGTACACGTGTATGTAGATGGCGTGCACTGGACCCAGCGCTTTAATCAGGACATCCCTCACATCGATCCAACCTTTGTAGGAAAGCACTTCGAACAATGCTAGCATAGCATCTCCTATGTTGTCAAAGTTGAATCTTCTGGGATTAGCCCAAACTCTCGGTACCAACATTGCTGGATAAGATTCGTTCACACCTGGGGTTAGTTTCATCTTTGTCACAAACACCCGTCTCATGAACACGCCAACGCAATCATCTCGCTTAATAATCGTTGGATCATTACAGCGTGCCAAACGACCTCCGTAGAGCTGCACACCGTAGCTAGCAAAGATAAACATAAGCAGAATAAGTAACGTCGATACGAGTAAAATTTCCTTAAAGCCGCGGCACAGTTCGTACACCACCTTCCGCATGTGCGGTACCAACGTGAATATCCGCAATGGTTTCAAACAACGCAAGATCATCAATAGCTGTGCTGACGAGCTGCTCGGTACTTGTCGGGGCATCCATATCAAGAACGAAAGGGATACAATGTAGATGAACACGTCCAACACGGATGCCACGTCTTTGATGTACGCTTTGGGGGTGAAGAACAGTCCATCTGCTAGGATTTTCAGTGCGAGTTCAAGGCTCATGAATATAACAAAAATATATTCGGCGATCTGTAGTGTGACATGTTCCATCACACGGTACTGTGGTGTTTCAAACATCATTGATATGCAAGACAGAGTAGTTACGAATATCATCACCCAGTCTAGATACGTCACCAGGCCGAGGAAGTTGCTGGAACGATAAGAGTAGACAAGACAAGTGAAATAATATTTTGTTGTATTGAAGATACTTTTTTAATATATAGGCTCTGTTTCAGATTTCGCTTTAAAATCTATCTAAAAAAACTAAGCAAAATGTGACTGAAATTTTAAATTTAGTTTTATTAAAAAAGAAAATAAAATAAAATATTCCACCTCACATTTAAAATAAATCGCCGAATTCGGTAAAATTTTACCGAAATCTCAACAGCAGAACTGTTCGGTAAATAATTTAACTGATTTTCGGTGATTTTGACAGTTGAACAATGGAAAAAAATACAAAAAATCTGTAAAATAAATTACCGAACAGTTCTGCTGTTGAGATTTCGGTAAAATTTACCGAATACGGTGAAATGAGCTAAGTGTGTAGAGTTGGTGGTGCGTTGATTGTATGACATTTGCCAGAAAACCATTTGGCAGAATCAATTTGCCAGAATGGACCACCTCCCAGAGTGGAAATTACTTACTATGTCTGAAAATCGATTTTTGCAATTGCACAACAAATGAAAGATTTAGTTCGAAAAATGTATTGGAGGGTAACCACTTTCTTCGGTGGCGTTTGATCCCACGAAACTAGTACGCTAGACAGGTGCTTTCCCTACTAAGTTTTTCAATATATCAAGTTATAAATTTGTTGCTTATTTGCCATCACCTTCATTAT
Organism: Armigeres subalbatus; assembly: GCF_024139115.2. Lineage (NCBI taxonomy): Eukaryota > Metazoa > Arthropoda > Insecta > Diptera > Culicidae > Armigeres > Armigeres subalbatus. Next base: position 173,067,793 of record NC_085141.1, on the reverse strand, counting down.
TCAACGATGACGCCTGTTGTGGCGCCTGCGGATGTGGCCCCCTAGGATGTGGTGGGGTTTGACAGTGGGCCCTGTTAAACCTCTATAAAAAGCTGCATGTATCCGCAAGTAGGCTCCTCCAAAGCGACCGTGTGCCGCTCAAAGCGCACAAGCCCAAGTCCTGGTGTTAGGTGGGACGCTAAACAGCCCATTACGAACGACATAGAAGATAATACGACTCGATACAATCGGCAACGACCTAGGCGACGAATAAAGGATCACGATTGGAAGCTTGGAACATGGAACTGCTAGTCGCTAGGCTTCGCAGGTTGCGACAGGATAATCTACGATGAATTACATCCCCGCAACTTCGACGTCGTAGCGTTGCAGGAAATCTGCTGGATAGGACAGAAAGTGTGGAAAAGCGGGCATCGAGCGGTTACCTTCTACAAAGCTGTGGCACCACCAACGGGCTGGGGACCGGCTTCATAGTGCTGGGAAAGATGCGCCAATGCGTGATTGGGTGGCAGCCAATCAACGCAAGGATGTGCATGCTGAGGATAAACGGCCGTTTCTTCAACTATAGCATCATCAACGTGCACTGCCCACACGAAGGGAGACCCGACGACGAGAAAGAAGTGTTCTATGCACAGCTGGAGCAGACATACGATGGATGCCCACTGCGGGACGTGAAAATCGTCATCTGTGACATGAACGCTCAGGTAGGAAGGGAGGAAATGTATAGACCGGTCATCGGACCGGATAGTCTGCATATCGTATCGAACGACAACGGCCAACGAGGCATAAACTTTGCAGCCTCCCGCGGAATGGTAGTCTGAAGCACTTTTCCCCCCGCAAGAATATCCACAAGGCCACATGGAAATCAACTAATCAAGTAACGGAAAACCAAATCGACCACGTTCTAATCGACAGAAAACTCTTCTCCGACATCACGAACGTACGCACTCACCGCAGTGCGAATATTGAGTCCGACCACTACCTTGCTGCAGTATGTCTGCGCTCAAAACTCTCGACGGTGTATAATACGCGTCGGAGTCGTCCGCCGCGGTTAAGCATTGGGCGACTACAAGACGGTAGACTAGCCCAAGACTACGTGCAGCAGCTGGAAGTGGCACTCCCAACGGAAGAGCAGCTAGGCGCAACATCTCTTGAAGATGGCTGGAGAGATATTCGATCCGCCATTGGAAGCACCGCAATCGTTGCACTAGGCACGGTGACTCCGGATTAGAGAAACGACTGGTATGACGGCGAATGTGAGCAGTTAGTTGAGGAGAAGAATGCAGCATGGGCGAGATTGCTGCAACACCGCACGAGGGCCAACGAGGCACGATACAAACGGGCGCGGTACAGACAAAACTCGATTTTCCGCTGAAAAAAGCGCCAGCAGGAATATCGAGACCGTGAAGAAACGGAGGAACTGTACCGCGCTAATAACGCACGAAAGTTCTATGAGAAGTTGAACCGTTCACGTAAGGGCCACGTGCCACAGCCCGATATGTGTAAGGACATAAACGGGAACCTTCTTACAAACGAGCGTGAGGTGATCCAAAGGTGGCGGCAGCACTACGAAGAGCACCTGAATGGCGATATGGCAAACAACGGTGGCGGTATGGTAATGAACCTAGGAGCACGCGCGCAGGACATGCGGCTCCGAATCTCCAGGAAATCCAGGAGGAGATCGGCCGGCTGAAAAACAACAAAGCCCCTGGAGTTGACCAACTACCAGGAGAGCTGTTTATACACGGTGGTGAGGCACTGGCTAGAGCGCTGCACTGGGTTATTACCATGGTTTGGGAGGATGAGGTTCTGCCGTAGGAGTGGTTGGAAGGTATCGTGTGTCCCATCTACAAAAAAGGCGATAAGCTGGTCACATTGCTGAACGCCGCCTACAAGGTACTCCCCCAAATTTTATGCCGCCGACTAACACCAATTGCAAGAGAGTTCGTGGGGCAGTACCAGGCGGGATTTATGGTTGAACGCTCTTCCGCAGACCAGGAGTTCGCCATACGTCAGGTATTGCAGAAATCCCGCGAATACAACGTGCCCACACATCATTTATTTATCGACTTCAAAGCCGCATATGATACAGCTAATGTCTAATGGCAGCTAATGCACGAAAACGGATTTCCGGATAAACTGATACGGTTGATCAAGGCGACGATGGATCGGGTGATGTGCGTAGTTCGAATTTCAGGGGCATTCTCGAGTTCCTTCGAAACGCGCAGAGGGTTACGGCAAAGTGATGGTCTTTCGTGTCTGCTATTCAACATCGCTTTGAAAGAAGTAATACGAAGGGCAGGGATTGACACGAGTGGTACGATTTTCACGAAGTCCGTCCAATTATTTGGTTTCGCCGACGACATTGATATCATGGCACGTAACTTTGAGAGGATGGAGGAAGACTACATCAGACTGAAAAGCCAAGTTAAACGGATTGGACTAGTCATCAACACGTCGAAGACGAAGTACATGATAGGAAGAGGCTCTAAAGAGGTCAATGTAAGCCGCCCACCCCGAGTTTCTATCGGTGATGACGAAATCGAGGTGGTTGAAGAATTCGTGTACTTGGGCTCACTGGTGACCGCCGATAACGATAGCAGCAGAGAAATTCGAAGACGCATAGTGGCTGGAAATCGTACGTACTTTGGACCAGACATCATGCACGCGTACAAAAAAGGATGAGATTGAGCAACGACTGCTACGCGCACATAAAATTTAGCGCACGCGAGTCTCACGAGGCTTGTGTACCTCACATTAACATTGGTGAGTCGCATTGAGACATCTCAATGCGATCAGCTCATGCGATGTTTGCCATGGCAAACCTTTACAAACAACAGCGAAAGTGCGTAAAACTGCTTGGGCGGGAAATTTTCATTCAATAATATCGTCGCCTAAGTAACGCCAGCTATGCATTCCAAGCGCATGAGATGAGTCTCATGAGACGTACATTGAGACTCGCTCACTCAGTTATTTTATGCGCGCGCTAGCTTCTCTCGTCGCACAGAATCGGTGCTACGTGAGCTTTTGTAGCTCATGGCACACTGTCTCATCTGTGTATACACGAGAATTAAGAGACTCTGCTTTGGACTCCGCAAGACGCTCCGATGGAATAGAGTTCGCCGCTGTCCCAAACTGACTGTCTACAAAACGCTTATTAGACCGGTAGTTCTCTACGGACACGAGACCTGGATGATGCTCGTGGAGGACCAACGCGCACTGGGAGTTCTCGAAAGGAAAATGTTGCGTACCATCTATGGTGGGGTGCAGATGGCGGACGGTACTTGGAGGAGGCGAATGAACCACGAGTTGCATCAGCTGTTGGGAGAACCATCCATCGTCCACACCGCGAAAATCGGAAGACTGCGGTGGGCCGGGCACGTAGCCAGAATGTCGGACAGTAATCCGGTGAAAATGGTTCTCGACAACGATCTGACGGGAACAAGAAGGCGAGGTGCACAGCGGGCAAAGTGGATCGATCAGGTGGAGGACGATATGCGGACTCTCCGCAGACTGTGTGGTTGGCAAAGTGCAGCCATGGATCGAGCTGAATGGAGAAGACTTTTATGAGCAGCACAGGCCACTCCGGCCTTAGTCTGATTCTACCAACTTCATTATTCAAAAATATTTGAATTAAGACAAAGCTTATAAACAAAGAACATTCAACCGGATATAAATCAACAACAGGATTCGAGTTCGATTCTTGGTTCGGTCTAGGATGTTTTCGGGTTGGAAACTTTCTCGATACGTTGGGAATACTCATGCAATGGCGATTTTTTCTCTAAATTTTGAAATGTACTCCATAAAACGTATTGAAAACAAAGATGTAGTCCTACGACAATAAATTAAGCCCAATAAACATTTGGTAATGCCGGACTGAAAGAAAATGTTTTACGTCGGACATAGTCTACTAGAAGTCCTCAAAATTAAAAGTAATAAGCAGTAATTGAATACTTACTGCATACTTTTGTACTGCACTTTTCTCTCATTTCCAGTCAGTGGATCCTTCAGCCTAGCATCGTATCGGCCGTGTACGATTCGTTGGCATATCTTTCTAAACTTGCTCTCTCGTGGCACGGCAAAAAGTGGCGTATCGAAAAAGGGATGATTTTCTCGCAGATCTTCTTCTCGTTGATTTCGTCGCATCTCCGCTTGCTGCCGTTTGGCTTGCAATATTTTGATATCCAAGTCATGCGGCCTAGCTCGGGAAGATGTCACACGTCCAGTACCTCCAATATCTCCATTCTCCATCAGGTGCTCATATGTTTGTTTTAATTTTATTGAACCACTTCGAACGCTACGGCGAATCGACCTCGAACCAAACTTCTTCTGATCCATTCTCCATGGTTTGTGTTGCGTTATAGTGCCTTGTGGTTTTAGTCCGGATTTTGCTCCAGCTACTGGGATTATGGCCGAATCCCCTAGCATCAACCGCTGGTTGTTGGAATCATTGATGATATGAGTTATGGCCATTTTCCTCAAACTGCTTCCCACCGATCGAACTTTAGCCGTTTTGTTCATCACATTTACTGGTTTCTGCTTCCGATACACTACCTTCGATTCCCAACATTCGGAAACGGGTCGTTTGTAACCCTCTACACATGCCGGATCTTCGGGATCCATATCTATCACAAATTGCTTCATGAATGATTCGCGAACCTTCGGTAGTGTGAAATCGTTGGGAATTTTATGCAAGATAGTCATCTGCGGCGAATCTGGAAATTTTTCAAAAATTCTTAAGCGAAACGGTAGGGTTTCCTTGATTTCTGCGCTTTGTTCGCGAAATTTCAACTGCTTCAACTTTTTGATATCTTCGTCTAACTCCAAGTTGTCCAGAATAACCGCCACGAACAAACTTAACACAATCTGGAATAATTAGTTATTTTTATATGCATTTTAAACAAAATATTTGAATGTCTTACCAAAGTGACGAACAGGTGATATAATATAAAGTAAACTGCAACAAGAGGAGTGAGCGTCTTACTTGTTCGTATCATAGTCTCATCCATTACTTCAACCCAAGCTTCTTGTGTCAGGATTTGAAACATAGACATAAATGCATCAGGGAAGCTTTCAAACTTTGTGTAATCACAGAGAAAGCAGAACAGTTGCATCGATATACTTGAACTAATAATCAACAAGCACATGGTAAAGATGATCAATGATCCTAACTTCTTCCCTGGGCCAAAGATCTTATATACGAATCCTTCCAACATAGGTGACGCTTTAATCAGTCGAACTACTCGAAGCACTTGGAAATAGGTGAATCCAGAAAGGTACAAGCCAGGTATGATGTGGAGGCTTGTTCCAATGGCTAGCAGCAATTCAAACTTGTGTATCGAGTGCTTAAAGTAGCCTCTCCAACCGAGGCAATATATTTTAAATAAAGTTTCCAGATCCAGCAGAAAAGTGAACGTCATTTCTATGTAGTAATACTTTTCGTAGAAAACCTGTCTCGGTCGCCCGTCATGCTTAAAGTGCATTGTTGCCGTTACAATGCCATTCGCCAGTATAGTAGACATTACCAGGAGTCTGAAGTATGGAGATTTCAAAATAGTGTGGCAAGTCTCATTGGCCAAGCCACCATGCTTATTGTCGTCAATGGTAATAAGCTTCCAGCCAGTATCATCTCCCGTTATGGTCTGTGAAGCAGTGCTGTTCTGAATGTGCCCACGAACTCCCCACATCTGCTGAAATTGAACTCGGATTTCATTGAACGTCTCGGTGATGACGGCGATGAAAACATTCTTCACCAACCACGCCAGGAAGAAGATCATCGTGCTGAAGTAGAACGCTGCTCGCCAAGCTGGAAGACTGTCAATGGCACGGTACATAATAAAAACCCATCCCTCCTGGGATGCTGCCTGATAAACCGTAAATATGCTTGTGGCTAGAATAAAGATATTTTTTCAATTGCAATTGTAAGCATTATTTAAACAGAGGTGTCTACCGATATCTTCAAACCCGTTGAATCCTTGCACATAATTGGAGAGAAAGTCCATTTTCATGCATTTCATGCCGGTTGGACATTGATATCCAGAGTCGGGATCTGTTGAACAGAAAGTATCTGGTATTGCCAGGGAGTTTACTGTGAGACCTCTGTAAACGAAACGTATTTTCCATTAGACCCTGATCATTATATTAAAGGACAATCAAATTCTTACTCTTTCTCCGTTGTGTTGAGAACGCAATGGTTTTTCAATTCGCCAAAAAATTGCACTCCCAACAACCCATACAAGGACATAAAGAACAGGAAGAACAGCGTGACATTGTAGATTTGTTGGCTGGATCGTTTGAATATTTGATTGATCCGACTTTTTGGCATCGAAAATTTGAGGAAGACTCTAAGGAAGCGAATCATTATCAGGGGTCGTGGTGCCCGCAGGATCGTGAGATAGTGAAACTTGGGTAGTATTCCAAGCATCTCGAAGATGTGTAACACTACGGAAGCCCAGAGGAAGAATACCATGGAAGCATCGAATTGGCACCAGTGATCCTTGAGATATGGAGCTTCTCCCTGTAATATGGTGGAAAATTAGATTTAGAACAAACAAAAAAGAATGCTATTGCAACTTACTCAACTTACCCGTATCAGGCCACGTATGTGGATTTTGGCAATCATTTCCGCCGTAAACAACAAAGTCACGATGGTGTCGCTGCATAACGTGAAATACTGCAGAAATGGGTATCGCTCGAAAGTTTTCGGTGTGTTCATCGATACCGATGTAAGCGATACCAATGCGCACAAACGCATTAAACGTCGGACCCATAGCTGGAGAAAAAGCATAATTATAGAAAAATATGTTCCACGTGATTAAGAATGATAAAATACGGCGGAATGAAAAGCTCGTGAAAATCTGCGTGTAATTCCAGTTCAGTGCTTACGCTAACAAGTACATATTCAGCATGCAAATATTGACAATAAAACTAAATCATAGAGGTGAAAATTTAAATATGTACTAATAATATGAAATCTAGAAATTAAATGAATAATGACTTCCTGCGCCCAATTTTAAGTGTTTTATCTGACAACTGAAACTTCGTTGAAGTTCAACAAATACTGTGAATTTCATTTCTTAACCGAACTTCATTTTTTTTCAGCGGATTGCTAAATTATTTGACTACGCATATGCGCTTAAAAATGGACAAATTGATATTAAGTTTGTGTTTAGAAAACACAATCGACTCGTCTTGGTTGGACAACTTAGAGGTCTCGTTTATGGAGAAGCTATCTGGGTAGAACTCGGATTTATCGAGATACTGATCTTCAAACATGACCATTTTGTATGAAAATCAGCGAATGCTTTATAATAATTTCCGGGGGTGTAAACATTGTGCCAATTTTACTAACATCACCCATTACCATCCCAAGGAAGCTCAGATATGCTATGCTATCACCCATTACCATCCCAAGGAAGCCTAAAAAATTTCCTAGACCCCACTGGGAATCGAAACCAGTTTTATAGCTGCGCATCTTATCATATATATTTTTTTCGTTTGTTTGAGAAACGTTTGTTAGTAAAGCTACAAATGCTTTATGGATAAGTTAGGCGACGTTCGGTAAAAAGTGGAGACTATAAACAAAAATAATGCAATGGATCTATACGGTGTATGTAAAACCCAGAATGTCATACACTGCATTAAACGGAATGGTGGTGCAGAAGAAGTTGGAAAAACTTCAAAGACTAGCTACTCTTCCAATAACTGGTGAAATGATAAGCACGCCGAACATGCTACAATGGGATCAATGCATTCAATTAGAAGCAGAGAAGAATACAACTGTTTTGAAGTATTTAATCATGACAAATGATGGACCAAATCTTCGCTCTGGTCGATTGTATTTTACACCGATGGTTCGAAGCTGAACAATCGAGTTGGAGCAGGTGTGACTATCCCAGGAATAAATATTTCAATGTTCTAATTTATGCTTACGCCGAAAAAGCATATATTTTTTAAATATATAATACCCCTGTTTGTCTGTCCGGTGACTAGCCAACCAGACGCAGGACGAGACGTAGGCAAGACTTAATTCATCTCGACAATTTATAGGTCCCGAACCATTTTGTGGTATTTCTGCATGTTCTCTTATAATAGAACATTCAAAAATAGAGGACATCTGGATGAAACCCTCAATTGCGAGATAGTCTAAACGTTTAAAAAAATTGTACCATAAAAACTAATACCATAAAATAATTTAGGCATAACATGTTCAGGCATTTGATTACCAAACGAATAATATTTTTTTACGCGTTTGGTACTGTAATAACAGCATGAAAACCTGGAATTATCTGGGAATTATTGTCAACCTGGAAAAATTAGGGAATTATCAGGAAATTCTTGGGTCAATAAGGGAAATCGGCAAGAGAGAAAGTGAACATTATTATTTATTTATTCAGACTAAGGAGACTAAGGAGAAAGTTAACATGTTGTATTTAAATCGCTTATTCAAAGGTTCAAATAAATGGTCAAAAATGCACGTCTTAAAGTAAGAAAAAAATGGTGCATGCCATAGGCAAATAAGCCACAAACCCGCTGGCAAACAACTCGCCTCATAACCTAAGAAGGATAGGTTTTGTTTCTTGTGGGCTTGAACACTGGCGGAGATAAATTGAATATTTTTATAAAATTTTAATATATCCCGTGAATTCTGAATTCTGATTTTGATTTTTCAATTTAATAAAAAAAATTTCGAAGAAGTTCCAGCAAAACTTTTTGAAGCATTTCCTGGATGTATTTAGAAATTTCGTCGAAAATTCTGATAGAAATAGCCTCTGGAATATCTTTGGAAATTCTTTCAAAAATCTCTTCATGCTCTCCTTCAAAAATATTTTTCGGGGAATTCAGGAATTCTATCAGATATTCAAGAATTCAGTGGAAAATTCCTCCAAACATTTATTTAAAAAATCCTTCTAAAATTTCTTCATAAATTTCTCTGGAAATTCATTCCAAAATTACTTTAAAAATTAATTTATAATTTTGTTCGAAAATTTTTCCTGAAACAATTATTGAAGCATTTACAAAAGCATTTTCAGAGGAATTCCGGAAGAAATTATTAGGAAATATTCCGGAGGAATTCCTAAAGGAATTTTCGAATGAATTTCTCGTAGAATTTTTGGAATTTCTGAAAAAAAAAACAAAAGACTTTCTAAAGGGATTTTCGAAGAAATTTCTAAAGGAGCATTGAACAGAATTCCTAAAAAAAATCAGATGGAACTTTTGAGGGCATATTTGATAGAATTCATGGAGAAATTTAAGGATGTAAGAAATTTATTCTGGAATTCTATCTGAAATTCCTTAGGCAATTATTCGGAACTCCTTTTTTTTGAAAACCCTAGAATTTCATCCTAGAATTTTTGAAGGAATTTCTGGAATTTTCGAGGGAATGGATTTTCCATAGGAATGGAATTTTCAGCGAAAACGAATTGATGTAGGGTAAAACGACCTATTATGGAGTCAAGGAGTTAAGAATCACGAATCAAAAGCCATTCCCGCTCGAGAAGAAAACTACAAAGTAGTACAGTTCAATCTGATATATGTTATATTATGAAGAGTTGGCCTAAGAAGTCTTCAAACTTAGAATAATAGCTTACAGTTCTTGCACTGGAAGTGCCCCAGGGCGTTGAGTTTTGACAAAAACTATTAATCTATATCGAAGAAATCGAAAGATTTGGTGCTAATTTGTTCTAAAACATTTTTTGTTGTTTTCTCGAAATTGTGTAAAATGCAGTTTCCCAAACAAATGATTCATTTATGAGTTGCATCGTGCCTTAGGCCTTCCACGTTTGGAAATTGTTGGAATGCGCTTTTGAAATTGTATTGATTTTAATGTGTGCTCCCGGCTATACGGGGCAATATGAGCCATCATTTGGGGCAGTACGGGCCACCCATCCAAAATGTTTCTCTGGGAGATAAAAGTGTTGTAATATGGATGAATATGATATTCTTCCAACAGTTTAAAGTATTATATTCAAAATGAGATTAATGAACCGCACAACAGCGGAACGAACCGATTTGCCACTCTTCACCGTTTGCACAAACACATTTTAATTGGTCTATGTAAAAGATATTTTAGTTACTAGATAAAGATTGTCGCTTTGGTTCCCTTCCCTTGGTTCTTGTCCGGAACATCTTGGGTACCAAGCTGTCAAATCGTATGGATTTTCCTTCTTTGACATTTAGCTCCCCTATCCTCGCCAGCAAAAGATGTTCCGGACAGCGACGACAGCGACAATCTTTATCTGGTAACTAAAATATCTTTTGTCTATGTTCATTTTTGCTATCCCAGTAATGCGGTGTTGTAATTTATCCGTAATAAATCTAACATAGGCGAACTGTACCGGTTTTGGCCATGTTCCTAATTTGGCCAATTTTGCGAATAACTCCAAAAATAAACCAATTCGCAAGGGTTTTATTAGTTCCAGCAAGAGATATATCCCTCATCCTTCAACGCTGCTTTCAACTGGATTATTTGATGGATTATTTCGAAAAACATGTATTTTTCAGGGTTGGCCAAATTAGACACTAAGTTGGCCAAAACCGGTGCACTTTCCCTAGATGATAATATTCTTGCATGCGGCAACTGGAATTGGAACTTATTCGTATATTAAGCCCTGATATAAATTTTGCGTCAAAACCTTATTTATAAACTTCAAATCTTATAATTATTCTGCCTATGCAGCGAAAATTTACATTTTCAAGTGTATTTTCATGTTTGAATTGAATTTTAATGCGGTTTTCACGTTGAGGCATATTTGGAGCATTCTTTTAAAGATAATATAACTTTTACATGATAAGACTTGTCAATAAGCTCAAATTGAGGGTGGCTCATATTACCCCGTATGTTCATATTTCCCCTATTGTCCCTAGCCCTACTTCCTGTTTTGACGGCATGTTTTAAACAACTAAACATGTTGGAGTAAAAGTGTGTGGGCGACATTTTCTGAATATTCTAAGGATTTATTCACATAAAGAAATCTTTCTCTGAAAGCCTTCCTGTTGGTGCGATATACGATTATCGTTTCGGATACCTTTAAGCAAACTCGCTTTTACCGCAAAGTATTGCTAAAGCTGCAATACGGATTTAATTAGAGCAACTCACAAAGTTATAATTTCTAACTTACGGATTAGTGTCCAAATTAATTCAATCGCACAGAACTTAACAATTTAGAGATTAATAATAATAATCTATAAGGAACTGAGAAAAAGTTTTAGAATTAATGTGGAAATAATAAAAAAAAAGGATTTACTTTTTATAATACTGCCTTGTAGAATTCTCAATTTATAATTCGCAATTCATCCCGAGTGACACATTCAAAGTGACATTTCGTCGTTTGACAGGTTTAGAGCGTTACCCACTTTTGCCCAATAGGCCCACATTGCATCGTGCTCGAGGGGTACTCATCGTCCGCAACATTCTCCCCCACGTGTCGCTAGAACTTCGCATCTGGTTCGGCGTCACTACTATTACAAACGTCCAACAACGCCAACTTTATTACTGGTCGATCTCGCAGCACCGACCCATCAGGAATTTGTACGTCTGCCCGACGTGCTATGCCATCTTTACCCGGATATGCCCTCACTATACGACCCCTGAGCCACCTATTCCTCACTCTCTCATCCGCTATTACCACCAAGTCACCCTCTCGTATATGTCGAACATCTTGGAACCATTTCGTTCGCCGTGTTATTGTCGGCATGTACTCTTTCAACCAACGACGCCAAAAGTTGTCCAGCGTGTGTTGTATCCTATTCCAACTTCCCTTCAGAGCCAAGCCCTCCTCCATCGGTGTTTTTTCAGGTTGTTTCACCCCACTTGAATTCAACATCAGAAAATGATTCGGGGTCAATGATTCGTGATTGTCACTTTCAATCGGCACAAATGTTAGGGGCCGCGAGTTAATCATATTCTCGGCTTCGGCTAGAAACGTAGCTAAGGATTCCTCGTCAAGCTTCCGTTCGAAAGGCAGTTCTCCCAGCGCAACTTTGACAGACCGAACCATTCTCTCCCAACATCCCCCCATGTGTGGAGCTGCCGGTGGATTAAACTTCCATTGTGTCTGATGATCCGTAAAAGTACTGCTGAGTTGGGCATTGATAAGCTTGATCTCGCTCACCAATTCCCGATTGGCACCGACGAAGTTAGTCCCTCGGTCCGAGTAAAACTCCACTGGTGCTCCTCTACGCGCTATGAACCTCCGTATCGCTTTCTTGCATGAGTCGGTTGACAAACTACTGGCTATCTCGAGATGGATCGCCCGCGTCGCTAGACATGTAAATAGAGCGACCCATCTTTTTACTGCAGATCGTCCAACTTTAACGTAATATGGCCCGAAGTAGTCTAATCCGGTATAAGTGAACGCTCGCCTGAATGGTGTCAGTCTTGCTTGCGGCAACGGTCCCATCCTCGGTGGTACCGGTTTAACATTATTCACCTTGCACCACATACACTGTTTTTTCACTAACCGAACTTGGACTCTCAGACCTGGTATGTGAAATCTCTGCCGAACCTCATTGATCACGGTCTCGTTGTTGGCATGACGAAATCTGCGATGATACCAGTCGATCAGCAATGTGGTTACGGCATGTCCCTTCGCTAGTATTATGGGGTACTTAGCATCGTAAGCTACGTAGTCACTTCTGTTGATCCTACCGTCCATACGTATAACACCATGTTTATCCATAACCGGTGACAACTTCATCAGCTGGCTTGTTTTCTCCAGTCTCTTCGCGCTGCTTGCTTGTGTGTTGTTCTTCAATACAGCTACTTCATCCGGATATGCATCAGACTGTACCAGCCTCCAAAGTATTTGTTCTGCACTCTGCAACTCCGCCGTCGTGAGACATCCTTTTTCTTCTGGCACTATCTTGCAGCGTCGTTTCAAGTTAGTTACGAAACGATGCACGTAGGCAACGCATCTTAATAATCTCTCCCACTTTGAAAATTTTTCGTAACTCAAAAATGGTTTCATCAGTAGATGACTCATTATATACGCTGGACGTAATTCTTCTTGCGTCTCCTTCGCGCTTGATCGTATCTCTTTCGGCCACTCCGGTTGATCGTCATATAGGAATAGAGGCCCCTCCATAATTCTGCTACCTGCTTCCAATGTCGCTCCTCTTCCCCACTTCGTGGCTTCATCGGCCACATTGAGCTTTGTTGGCACCCACCGCCATTCTTCCGCTGTTGACAAGCTCAAAATTTCACTTACGCGGAATGCAACGAACTGGCGAAAACGACGAGGATCGTTACGGATCCATGAAAGGACGGTCCACGCATCGCTATGAAAAAACGTTTTTTGAATCTCCAGAGAATGATTTTCAATTATTGTTTTCTTCAACCGAGCTCCTATCACTGCTGCCATCAACTCTAGGCGAGGAATCGATAATGGCTTGAGTGGTGCAACTTTAGTCTTTGATGCAACGAGACAACAACGAACCTTCTGTCCATCAACGATACGGAAATATGCACAAGCTGCGAAAGCCTGTTCGCTGGCATCTACGAAGATGTGTAGTTGCAACGAACGGTAGCTAGCTGGATTGTACCCCGGGAAATAACATCGTGGGATCCTCACATCATTCATTTTCCGCAGGACCATTAACCATAGTTTCCAGCGCCCAAAGATATCCAATGGAATCTGTTGATCCCAGTCGATGCTAGACCTCCAGACATCCTGGATTAAGATTTTTCCGTGGATAACGAAGGTTGCCACAAGTCCCAATGGGTCGTAGATGCTCATAACCACTCGCAACATTTCCCGTTTGGTCGGCACTAATGTACCTTCGATCAATTCACGAATGTCCTCCCGAAAGTTCAACGTAAAGGTGAATACATCCTTCTCGGGGAGCCAGACGATTCCTAGCAGACGTTCAGCTTGGGTATCCCCAACAAAACGTTTTACTGTAGTGGGGTTATTTTGTCCTATACATTCCAACACATTTTCATCGTTCGATATCCAGTTCCGAATGAAGAAACCTCCTGCCTTATGAACTTCAGCCACTTCCAGCGCTAACTGGACCGCCTCTTGTGTTGTGTCAAGACTGTCGAGATAGTCATCGACATAATGCCTCTCCTTGATTGCCTTGGCTGCTCTAGGGTGCGTTGTCTCGTGATCATCGGCGTTTCTATTTTTCACAAACTGCGAATGAGTGGGAGAGCATGTTGCACCGAAAATTGCCACGTCCATTACCATCGTATCCATCGGCAGGTTTGGTGAGTCCCTCCACTTGTATAGTTGTGCAGAGCGATCTTCTTTGCGAATTTGTATCTGGTGGAACATTTCCATTATGTCCGCACAAATGGCCACTTGTCGTTCACGGAATCCAAACATAACTCTCAACAACGGAACGAGTAAATCCGGGCCACTTAATAACTCTGTATTCAAGGAAACTCCTTTGACCTTTGCTGCCGCATCCCAAATCACTCGCACCTTTTCAGGTTTTTTTGGATTTAATACCACCCCAAGCGGTAGGAACCATACACGTCCACGCTCAAACGCGGCCAACTCTGCAGCGGTGGCTTTATGGGTATAGCCCTTTTCCTGCATCTCTGTTATTTGTCGGCGGACGTTGATGTATAGCTCTGGGTCTCTATTGAGCCGCTTCTCGAGGCAGACGAGACGCTTCTCTGCCATGAGTTCGCTATCTGGAAATTGAACTATATCATTCTTCCACAGCAGACCCGTTTCGAACCTACCGCTCACAGTGCGTTTCGTTGTCTCCTCTAGAATTTTTCGGGCCCGTTGCTCTTCCACAGATTCTACTTCTGAAACCACTGCAATACCGAGACTTTCAAGCGCGAAAAATTCTTGTACATATGAATGTAGCGCTTCACTTGATGATTTCGTGTCTATGAACATTTGGCGGTGTGGAAGCTGTTCAATTTCTCCGCGCAAACTTCCGTAAATCGTCCATCCAATGCGCGTCTTCGTTGCTATTGGCTCACCAACCCGCCCTTCACGCAATTTCAGGGTTGCCAGTAGGTGAATGTTGCTCAGCCCAATCATCAATCCAGGAACTGCTGCGGTGAAACTTTTGACTGGTAATCCTCTAAGATATTCATATCGTTGGGCCAATTCCTGGAAATCGATGGTTTGCGCAGGTAAGCCTAGATTTTCAACAATATATACTTCGGAAGCCTTGAACAGCTTATCACTACCAAACGCAGAAACTTCCACTGCCACCTGCTGAGCACACAATTTCTTTTGAATTCCACCGGTCCAATGGATACACAAGGATTCAGTATTCCCTTCAAGCCCAAGCGCGTCCGCAGTCGACTGTTCTAACATGGTAACGGAAGATCCATCGTCGAGAAAGGCGAACGTGTTGACTTGACCTTTAGGCCCATAAAGCGTAACGGGTAGTACACGGAACAATGTTGATGACGTAACTTTACGGTGAACTGCAACAGTAACATCCTTTGCTCCTTCTTTCGTCGTCTTTGTCTGTTCGCTATGTAGTAACCGATGATGACGCTTCTGACAACCGTTCACTCCACAAATTTCTCCACGACACGGCCAACGAGTGTGCGCCGTCAGGCACCGACCACAAAGTTTCTTCTCCTTCACCTCCTTCCAGCGATCTTCAATGCACAGTTTGTTGAACGTTGCACAATTGGGTGTCTGGTGACTTCCTCCGCCGCAGGTTAGACATTGCAATACGACTTCGGTTTTCTTCGGCGGAATGGACAACTTGCTCTGTTTATGATCCTGATAAGATGCCCCGAAAGTTTTACCTTGACTTGAGTCTAGCATTGCATGGGCATTCACGAACGCCTTATCTTTGCCCCTAGGTCGATCATCCTTACTTACTCTTGGTTGGCTTATCAGAGGCGTGGCCACACTACTGGTTGCGGATGCAACCTTCTGCATGTAGTCACCAAAACTACTAAGATCTACGATTGGCAGGCTTTGCTGATAAAGCGCCCAGTTAAACTTAACGGTAGCGGGTAGTTTCTCAACCAGCTCCTGCAATAGAATGGGATTGGATAAATGATTTTCCATCCCGACTGCTCTCAAATGACCACACAAGTTTTGCACCATTAAACCAAAACTGACCCAGGTCTCCAATCGATCCGACCGCGGGGCTGGAGTATTGCGCACTTTCAAGATCATGGTGTTTACGATGTGCTCCGGTCGTCCATACAAGGTCTGCAACGTCGAGATGATCTGAGGGATCGATGACGGGTGTAAAAGAAGACTGCTAACTGCATCTCTAGCCGTACCTTTGAGACATCGCTGTAGCCTTAGCAAATTCTCCGAGTTTGTGTATCCACACGCGTTTGTAGAATGCAAATAACTGCTATAGAACATTGGCCAGTCTGTAGGATCTCCAGTGAAGGGAGGGAGCTCTCTAGAGATAACTTGCCTGGCCGCAATTTGTTGTTGTGATGGTCCAGAGGGAAATAAGGTTGAACCATAGTTCTCAACGGGGAAGCTTACCTGGTTGAAAGCTTGTCGATGATCATGTTGTGGATCGACATGGGGGGGGAACATGGGTAAATTCATTGGCAATTCATGTGGCGAGTTTACATATGAGGTGAACATTGGCATTGGCGACGTGGTAGTATATTGAGATCGACAACCAGTTGGTGTGGGAATCGAAAACTTATCTGGCATATTGAGAGGAGGGGGGGTACTCAAAGGGGCTGTGTTTATTGAATTCCATGGTATTGTGGATAAATGTGGTGCACTTACCGGGGTAGTGATTTGGCATTGTGGGTTACCTGGTCCTGCTTGTGTACTACTTTGTGGTAGTATTCTTCCGATACTCGCTTCGCTCATTAACAGCACTGGTGATGGAAACCCCTCTTGACGTGGCGTCGCTGAAACCATGTCGTTCACATTTCCACAAGCGCCGTCTTGCTTCTCCTCGAAACACGCCTTCATGTCCAGGAATTCTCGCTCTATCTTACGTAACCGCTGCAACTCCGCATTTCTTTTTGTCCAACTCCAACTCTCGTTGCTTTTTAAGCTCGATCTCTACATTTTCTCGCTGTTGTAGTTGCCGCACTAGGTCGTTTTCCCTTTGACGCTGTAACTGGAACTGTTCTTCGTTGATATCTTTCAATTGATTGAGTTTATTAACTAGATCCAACTCTCGTTTTCGCCGTATTTCGATTTCCTCTTCGTGTAACCCGTGTTTTCTTCGTAGATCCTCGGTCTCTCTACGCCACTTCTCGTACAAGGGCAATGGGTTCTTCGGACGAGCACCTCTCTCGGTAGTTTGAAGTGTAGAACATTCAAGCAGATCCACGAAATGCTGAACGTCTACCAGGGGCACAATACTCTCCGGGTTCACTGCTTTTGCCTGGCATTCATCACCTCCGACGGATATGCTACCAAACGTCTTCTCCAAATCAGTGTTTGCTACGCCTCCAATGCTAGAAGATGGGTGACTCTCGTTGACTTCATAGATTGTTTCTATTGCACAAGATCCCGTCTTCAGTGGTGTGGATGTAATCTGTACCTTTTTGCGTTCCACCGAATCCCTGGCTAATGTATGACTGCTCTCAACACATCCGCCGGTTGACTTCCCGACCTCGTTGTTCGATCCCGCAGCACAGTTTTGTTGCTGGATCCAGTTTCTTACTCTGCTAGTCTGATTCGTCTGACCACTATGCACGCTCGAAGCTTCGTCATGCTGCTCTAAGAGATCATACTTCCGCGCGATGTACTCTTTCTCACGCTCCAACTTATCTAGGGTAGCCTGTTGAATCTTCTCTTGCAATGCACGTTCCTCCTCTAGGCGTTGCATCTCACGTTCCAATCGAACCCTTCGTGAACTAGATGTGCTTGACCGCATAGATGCCGAAGTTGGTGGTGGATTCGTTATTCGAGGGACGCAAAGTACACACGAAAACGGCTGAGAGTGAACTGTTCTGTGACTCACTCCGGCGCAGGAAAAATGGTACCACTTCTCACAATCCTTACACTGCACCATGAACCACTCGGCCTTATTGGGACGTTTACAAGCGCCGCAATCTTTTCATCCGCTCGTTTATCATCGACTACAGTAGCTTCAAAGTTTGCATCCGATGACGTCACAGATACAACCTCATGTTGATCGTCATCATATTCTTCTGCTAACCGCGTCCGCGATCGAGTTTGCCGTACGACCGATCTCCGGTGCACGATACCGCGCGGATCCATAATCCCTTTAGTTTCTGTTGGTGCGATATACGTTTCGTTTCGGATACCTTTATCGTTTCGGATACCTTTAAGCAAACTCGCTTTTACCGCAAAGTATTGCTAAAGCTGCAATACGGATTTAATTAGAGCAACTCACAAAGTTATAATTTCTAACTTACGGATTAGTGTCCAAATTAATTCAATCGCACAGAACTTAACAATTTAGAGATTAATAATAATAATCTATAAGGAACTGAGAAAAAGTTTTAGAATTAATGTGGAAATAATAAAAAAAAAGGATTTACTTTTTATAATACTGCCTTGTAGAATTCTCAATTTATAATTCGCAATTCATCCCGAGTGACACATTCAAAGTGACATTTCGTCGTTTGACAGGTTTAGAGCGTTACCCACTTTTGCCCAATAGGCCCACATTGCATCGTGCTCGAGGGGTACTCATCGTCCGCAACACTTCCCCTCGGATATGTTACCTTGCCGCGGTGGGTCGGCTTACCCCATTAGCACTGAGATGGCAAACAAAGACATATCCTGTCGTGGTGGTATCACATGTTGACTATTTTTGTTTGGTGCTGCGTTACATATCTGGCATTGACGCACTAATTTACGGTATTTGCATGTGATCCAACGGACATCGTGTATTGGAGCCTTGAATGGTAGTGCAGTCAGGCAGATGCCTTTTTCATCAGTGATAATGATGTGAGTTCTCTTCTTTTCAGCAATACTTTTCTGATGCGTTCCCTGTGACGCTGAGTCGTAGCCACGCTTACATATAGCTAGCTAGGCATTTATTGAAAAACAAAGTATTCAGTCGAGTCAAGTACGAGACACTGAAGACGGCCTTACTGTTGAGGTCGAAATACGTATCTGTCAAGATACAATTAAGTGGTGGAATTCAATGGGATTGTATAAACTTGTCTTATGACAAGAAAAGGAAAGTATTCAAGACATTCGTAGGGAATCGACTGCTGGATTCACTGAGTAGAAGTTTTTTCAAAACTAGGAACGTGGTGCCAGTTTTATTTTGTTATGCCTCACTTTGAAGAGCAATAATAAAAAATACCACACATTATAATGATGGTATATGAACAATCTTATAACAGCTTCATTTTCGATAATTTTTACAAATAGATAGGCACTAGGCGTGATGAAGCTTTAGTTTGCCATCGAAAAGGGAATCCTATAGCTGACCTTGATTAGAACTTAATAGATAATCATCGTAATTAATCAACGATAAAGCTACTTGTTAGAACAGTTTAAAGCTATAGGCAACCTTGACAAAAATATAATGGAACAAACTAAATTCTTCAGCAGTTTCCACTTTTACATGATACAGCTTACATTGAGTTTGTAGTGTCGACACAGCTTAAAAACATTTACGAAACAATGACTTAGGTAAACAAAATGATTTGACGAACGCATAACCTACGCTCAGACCCAACAAAGTCAATTAATTTTCATTCTGAATAAAAAAAGTTAAAAAATAGAAAACTAATACGCATAATTTTTTTTTATGTTTTCAATGTGGTAACAAAAAGCTAACACATTAAATAACTTATAATTGTACTATATGACTAAGTGGCCTTTCAAACCACATCAGCTGCTTCCAAGGCAAAAAAGAAGACATTGCATTTTAAACATTGCTTTTAATAACTAGAAAAACGTTGTACTAGAAATCTTGAAATTATCATTTTAGCCTTTGATCATTGACTAGTTTGCATTCAATTACATTTTGCATTAGTGTCGAGTCGATTCCAAATCCGAACCTCACTTCACCCCATCCTTATCCTACCCCATGGCGTTCAAGTGGTCTGCAAGGACTCTTCTGCCATTACCCTCTCTATTATCGACTTTGGATTGACTTGCGCGCTCATTGCCCCACCAAACGCTGCAAAATAAAAATGAAAATGAAATAAAGAAATCTTTCTCATAGAAACGTATTGAAATTCCCGTTTTTTAGTGACCACCCGTTAAAAAACTGTTTATCTTTTTTTTACATTATAGTAATCGAATACGGTGCTCTTTAACTCAAGTCTCGTAAAAAACACCTTAATAAAGATTTAAAAAAAAACACAAGTCCTGTATATATTACGTATATTGTGCTAGACTTATGTTGTTTTGTTCTTATCACAATAAAAATAAACTATTGCAATTATAGGACGCAGTTGCCTATCGTTGCGATATTTTTTGAAGATCAGTCCTATTGTGACGGTTAGGGCAGAAAAAGTAAAGTAGTCAATATATTATATTTAATTGGGGGATAGGTCTCAAATTACTATAGCAGGGCTGGTAGCGATGAATGCCGTTCAAATTAGTGACCAACGATGACGAAAAAGTGACCAAATAGTGACTTTGAATTGCAGAAAAAGTGTGACTTTCGCATGAAGTTTTAAACCGGGGATAGAGCTACAAGTTGCATTACCATTGTTTTAATATAATTTGTAGATTGCAAACTAGTGTTTTATTTTTGAAATCCTTATCTAGAATGCTATCACAAATCAAGAAAAGGCAAAAACAACAAAAGCATGAATATTACTGCTACTGACCACGCCCATCTTCACCGTAAGGAGGAAGAGGATAGAACCAAGAGGCCAGTAACTGTGACACTCTCATAAGTACCACGGAGTTGGATATTGAGGATGCACTTGTCATAAGACGAGTTTGTACCTTCCAATTTAATTCCACCACTTGATTGTACCTTGACAGATACGTATTTCGACCTCAACAGTAAGGTCGTCTTCAGTGTCTTGTACTTGAGGATCCAATAAAATCATGGTCTTTTATTAGAAATCCAGAAATTTTAATAAACTATAATTCCTAAATGGCCGACTTTAGTATTGAAATTAATAGAAGGGTGGCCAAGTAATCTCGAGTAAAAAAATCTTTTAAATCTAATTAGTTTGTTGTTTTAAATTAGATTAAAAACCGACTAATTCATTCACCTCCACACTAGTTTTTTGGCTATTCTTAATTATTAATAAACAAAATCAGTTTTATAAACATGAGATATTTCTAAAATAATTTCAATCTCAAAGTTTTGAATTACACCATGATCCCTTTTTCAAGGCGATTTAATTCTCGAGCTTTTTTCATACAAATCTTACCGGAGTTAGGGGCACTAAATTATAGTAAAAAATGAACACCCTCGTTAGCAAAAATGAGCAGCGTCGTGTCATTTTGTTTTTCTTCTTGAAGAAGCCATTAAACAAGCATTTTTTCTATCACGACTTCCTGCATATGATCCGAACTCATTTTCTCAAAGCCTGTTTTCACGCACGGCCAAAACGCCATCTAGTTTGGGCTTGGGCCAGAATTACTTCTGACATAACTTGCTGTACAATTTCTTTTTTGTGGCTTTTCCCGAAGGCGGATTTGGGGTCTGTCTCATTTAGAGAATTAAACTTAAAAGTTGTGCACTATCTTTGTCACCGGGGGGTAAAACAGTTCACCAACAGACGTAGTTCTAGTTCCAATACTCCTCAATTCGGTAATCTATGCTCGAGGTCAACCTTTCGCAACAAACTCCATTCGTGAAGTAGAAGATCATAGTCGATTTTTCCGGAAACAAACTCAAGATTCCACAACTCACAAACCTCACAACACACTTCGAACTTTTTTGGTGCATATTTCCCAAATTTTATATATTGCCACCAGATTCATATTTGATTTGGTTGATAACAACAGTAAATACAAATGATTTTTAATTGATTTTTTTACAATAGTGACTTTAGTGACCATTTTACGGAAAATAGTGACTTTAGTGACTTTTGGATGCAAATAGTGACTTTTTGGTGACTAGACTCAAAATAGTGACCAAGTCACTAAAAAGTGACTCGCTACCAGGCCTGCTATAGAATCATTTCTTGTCTTCAAAAACCTCCATATATTAGAGTGCGGCGCAGTTGTATGGAAAAACACAAACTTCATCCAATAAAGTAAGATCAAGGTTTTTTGTAATCGTGTTGGGACCCCAATCAACTGTGTAAAATATGGGCTTGATTGGTTGCGTCCTCGCTTTCCGCATCGCGTTTTAAATTTATATGGAGATTACATTTTTTACATTTTTGCTTTTAGCGGCTTTAATTTATCGTCAATCACGTGACTCAATACGTTAGCATATAATCTGAAAGATGCCGAAAAAGGTGCGTAGCTGGAAGGTTTGAACAATCAATCTTTGAAGAGTTATAGGTAACATTTTTCGTGGACGTAATGTACCTTCTTCAGCAAAACTTTTCGGCATCCTTTGGCTTATAATTTAATGTGATGTGCCACTTGTTTTATGATGAACTGAAACCTCTAGAAGTAAAAATGCAAAAATATACGCTTTCTCATACTAATTTCCATATAAACTTTAAACGCGATGCGGAAAGCAAGGATGCAACAAATCGGGCCCAAATTCTGCACAGTTGTTTGGCACCCAGAATTGTGCCGAAAAACCATTGATTTGAAACCAAAATTGCTTCGAAAAACCATTGATTTCAAAAAAATGACCATGACGCCCCACTGTACTCCATATCCCAAATCTGATTCAATTTACTTGATTAATTTTATGATATAGTTATGTAGAAATGTGTTTCATTTGTATAGCAGCCCTCCTTTCCAAAGGAGCGAGGGGCTTCGGACCATCATAAAAACCTTATCCGACCCCAAAAGCCCCGGCATAAAAAAATTCACGTCGATCGGTTCAGTAGTTTCCGAGTCTATAATGGTTAGACAAAACAGAAATTCATTTTCATATATAAAATCCCTGATTAATCCGCCTAGCGGTGTTAGTGCCTTTCTCGTGCAAAAATATACTGAAAAATATGAGTGAGTGTTTTTTTAGCGTGTTTTGCGCATAGAAAATAGTATTTTGCCATAACTTTTGATCCCATAGTCCAATCAATGGGACAGGATTTCCCGTCGAATGAAACTTGATGCGAGTAATTCGGCCAATGCTAAGTTCCAAAAAGTGTGTCTACAAAATTTTGTACACATACACACATACACACAAACACACACATATATACATACACACAAATAGACATCACCTTAATTCGTCGAGCTGAGTCGATTGGTATATAATACTACGGGTCTCCACCTCCAGGCCTCCTATAAAAAGTTTGGTTTTGGAGCGAACATATAGCCTTTACGTATACTTTGTATACGAGTAAGGCAAAAAGGGAAAGATTTCGAAAATGCATAAAATTATCTGGACCATGTATAACATAAAACCGTGAAATCTGCTTCTGAACGTTATGTGTGTTTTCGATGTATTTTTTATAATTCTGGAAATTTAACGAAAACCCTAGAAAACCTAGAAAAATCAGGGAATTCTTATTGAGCTGCCACTTTGAGACCACACAAGAGAAGCAAATATAGCATCGGATAAGTCGCCTTTTATTTTGTTTTGTCTTAACAGATTGAACGCAAATCTTACGGTTAAGGTGACGAAATCGCAAATTGTCAAATTAAGGTGAAAATAGAGGGATTTTGTTCAATTTTTATCATTGCAGCTCTATTATAATGAATAAATAATATTGAATTGTAATAATAATAATCGTGGTCTACGAAGGATTATATGAGTTAGTCTATTTTGCCCTGGGGTACATTCTGCACTGTTCTTCTCTTCATGATCTGGTTCCTGATAGAAAACCAGCCGTCGGATAACTGATTTTGGCATTTTTAGGAATTATCCCTATCAGAGAATCAATTTTTCTTGGATGCATATGCGAAAAAGCGACAAAAGACAACCTACGACAAAGCTTTGTTTTTGTCGGAGATAATAATGACAAAGATCCGAAAAAAATTGTCAGCAACAAAAAATAAGACAATTGCTAACTTTTCATTCCGTTATTTTGCATTATCTCTAGTAGAGATTCTCTACACCAAATTTCGGTTTTATGCTATCATAGTTTCTACTTTTATGGAAATATTCGAGAATCTGACTATGAATTTAGATTTAGCATCGTATTCTCGGAAATATCAAAGCATGCAAAGCGAATGATTCTTGGCATATTATGTTTGGGTTCTGATAAAAGCTTGTTGCGAGGTGCGTTTGTCAGTAACCAAGCCTGTTGACGGCAATAAAGGGTATATTGTTAGGCGTTGCTCGAATATTGATTCCCTGATCCCTATGAAGTCTACAAATTTTCCAATCCGAAAACTTAATTCGTGCCAAATGATAGGAATACATTTCCAGTGATGTTATTATATTGGCAGGAAGCTGTTATTTTCTACTTTTTTAGAAAATTGATTCTTCAAAATACTATTTCTATAAATACTATTAAATACTTTTCGAAATCGCTTCCTCAACTAGGTATATGGGACATGGACAAGTAATAGTGGTACTTGCTAATTTCTGTTCCTATTTCTGCAAGGAAGCAAAAAAGTTAAGGGAAAATAATGTTTTCTGTATTTCCCGGAAAATTAAAAAAAAATAAATTCGAACAGTTTCACCTATTAGGCATAAGCAAGCGCTATGCTAAATATGAAGTAGTTTTCAAAAATGAAAATTATAAAATTCCAGTGATAATAAAGTTCCCACTATTATTAATACACCACTATAACCGGTACAGCCTCCCGAATTGAATTATAATTCAATGAGCAAGTCAAATGTATATAATAGGAGTTTTTTCGCGATATGATCTGTCTATTATTTCTGTTTGTCCGTGGCTCTTAGGACATATAATCTTTGTAATGCAAACTGTCCTAAAATTCATTTTTTGAATCAATTTGCTTTTCAATTGTTAGTAATATTTTAATACTATGCATGCAATACAATCTTTATAAATTATTATATAGTATATTATTTCTAGTTCTTATCAAAACAGCGTGCTTGAAAAAGTGAAAAACATCTACGAAAGCATCTTACGTGCATCGTGCTCATTAGAGTTCAGCATCAACATGAGTGCGCCAGCGAACGAGAAATGCATTTTAGTCTATAGGTTCGTCTGTCTGGAAAGAGTACCTTCTACAGCGCATGGTCAGATTTTGTTTTTTCGCTAGCTCTTCTACCATGTATAAATGGGTTAACTTGTCAACAAACTACTATATAGATACAACACCGACTGACTATTATAATCACAACACCAACCATCGAAATGAAAAATTTACAACGAAATGAATTGATTAAGCAGTCAGAAAACCTTGTTGACCCATTCGATATCGGCGCTTTCGTTGAGAGATTCTTCCGGGCCGTAATCTGCGAGGATGGATTCACCCTTAATGCTTTGCTTTCTACCCAGCATTTTTCACTTTTCACAATATGGCTGCCGTTCGGTGCAATTCGGACTCCAGAAACCACACCCTTAGTAGAGGGCACGGAAAATTTTAGCGAGTTTATGCTTGCATCTGTTAGTTGATGGGTTTTCCATATTCTTTGTTCGAACTCACATTGGAAAAGATCAATAGCATAACTTTTTTATGTAGGGTCTAAAAATTGTATTTACATAACACTGAGTAATTCCTTGTAACATATCAGTGAATACTATTTCTGATAGAAATGTATTGCCGTAACTTAGATATAAGTATTTATTTTTAGCTTTTATTACCCTATGTCATTTTATTTATAATTAAGGAAAAATCTTTTAACATGAGCTTGTGCTCTGCAACAGTTCTACGACTCAACTGTTTTACTACGAAAAACCTATTACAAATCGATATTGAACCACGGCACCTTGCTGGAAAACACGAAATGGAGTTTGCGCACGTTGAACTTGGTCGCTTATATTGTGCAATAACTGCTAATTGACTATGTAACCTGAGTAACAACTGAATAAAGAAAGTGCGCACGAACCTACAACCAATTATACTTTCGTTTATGTGGATTTTAAACCTAATACACAAATCTTTATAAAACACCTGTTCATTTTACAAAAAGAAGTATGTGGTACAACGTTGATATTAGCATATGTTTGAACTTCATATCTACTGCGAAATGAAGCAAATTTTAACCAGAATAGACAATATTTTTACAAATTAGGCTAACGAACTGTAACGCTCATTGGTTTTATTAACCTCTAGCCAAAATTGTCTATTGAATTTGATGAGAAAACTAATTTTGTCAGCTCTTTAACCGTTTCCGCAAACAGTGATGTACATTCAAAAAAGATTATTTTCATGGAAGTGTTGTTTTTCACAATTTCCTATACTGGCGACACCTGCTGAGTGCGTAGATAGTTAAAATTTTCACCATTAGTTACACATATTTCGCTGGAAAAAATGGAATTTTCCACCTTCCCCGCCTGAGCAACAGGTGTTTGAAGCAACAGGTTTGTTTACGAAATGTAGCCATCTGATTGGTTACTCGATTTTTCCAACAATTTCCCCTTACATATTTGCACTCCCCTCAACCGGCAACTTGTTGATATTTTGTTTTGTAAATATTGTAGTAATCAGCTGTTGATTGTAAGGAGTTTTATTTTCATGAATGAACCGGCTGTTTTTTTGGAACGGTCTGTGACTATTTCAACGTGCGCATGTGTTTTCTCAGTATCATAAAAATCAACAAAACGAATCTGTAAGTACATAAATAGGCGAGATGGATCATGATTGATCCCAGCTGTCTGACAACAGACACCACAAAAAAAAGTAAGTTCATAAGTTTATGGTGAAGATGAAGCTTCCCAACTTCCGGTATCACAAAGAAATTGCTTATATGCACTAAAGTTTTAACTTTTCGGCAAAGTCATGCTCTACCTGCAATAAAATCAAAAATGTGAAATAAAGCAGTGCTTTTTGCTTTTCTCGTGCAATACGATTTTTTTAAATCTATTTTCTACTGTAGTGGTGTGTGCCGTACGTAACAGATTTCTCCATTCCACTCGGTCTATGGCTGTTTCTTATACCGTTTCTCTTATACCGTTATTTATTTATTTATTAACAGATTAAAGCCGGAGTGGCCTGTGCTGCACATAAAAGTCTTCTCCATTCAGCTCGGTCCATGGCTGCACTTCGCCAACCACGCAGTCTGCGGAGGGTCCGCAAATCGTCCTCCACCTGATCGATCCACCTTGCCCGCTGTGCACCTCGCCTTCTTGTTCCCATCGGATCGTTGCCATTTCCACCGGATTACTGTCCGACATTCTGGCCACGTGCCCGGCCCACCGCAGTCTTCCGATTTTCGCGGTGTGGACGATGGATGGTTCTCTCAACAGCTGATGCAACTCGTGGTTCATTCGCCTCCTCCACGTACCGTCCGCCATCTGCACCCCACCATAGATGGTACGCAACACTTTCCTTTCGAAAACTCCCAGTGCGCGTTGGTCCTCCACGAGCATCGTCCAGGTCTCGTGTCCGTAGAGAACTACCGGTCTTATAAGCGTTTTGTAGATAGTCAGTTTGGTACGGAGGCGAACTCTATTCGATCGGAGCGTCTTGCGGAGTCCAAAGTACGTACGATTTCCAGCCACTATGCGTTTCCGAATTTCTCTGCTGGTATCGTTATCGGCGGTCACCAGTGAGCCCAAGTACACAAATTCTTCAACCACCTCGATTTCGTCACCACCGATAGAAACTCGTGGTGGGTGGCTTACATTGACCTCTCTTGAGCCTCTTCCTATCATTTACTTCGTCTTCGACGTGTTGATGACTAGTCCAATCCATTTGGCTTCGCTTTTCAGTAGGCTTCCTCCATCCTCTCAAAGTTACGTCGTCGGCGAAACCAAATAACTGGATGGACTTCGTGAAAATCGTACCACTCGTGTCAATCCCTGCCCTTCGCATTACTCCCTCCAAAGCGATGTTGAATAGCAGACACGAAAGACCATCACCTTGCCGTAACCCTCTACGCGTTTCGAAGGGACTCGAGAATGCCCCTGAAACTCGAACTACGCACATCACCCGATCCATCGTTGCCTTGATCAATCGTATCAGTTTATCCGGAAAGCCGTTTTCGTGCATAAGCTGCCATAGCTGGTCCCGATCGATTGTATCATATGCGGCTTTGAAGTCGATAAATAGATGATGTGTGGGCACGTTGTATTCGCGGCATTTCTGCAATACCTGACGTATGGCGAATACCTGGTCTGTGGTAGAGCGTTCACCCATAAATCCCGCCTGGTACTGCCCCATGATCTCTCTTGCAATTGGTGTTAGTCGGCGGCATAAAATTTGGTAGAGGCGGCGTTTAGCAATGTGATTGCGCGGTAGTTGCTACAATCCAGCTTATCACCCTTTTTGTAGATGGGACACACGACACCTTCCATCCACTCCTGCGGCAAAACCTCATCCTCCCAAACCTTGGTAATCACCCAGTGCAGCGCTCTAGCCAGTGCCTCACCACCGTGTTTAAACAGCTCTCCTGGTAGTTGGTCAACTCCAGGGGCTTTGTTGTTTTTCAGCCGGCCGATCTCCTCCTGGATTTCCTGGAGATTCGGAGCTGGAAGTCGCATGTCTTGCGCGCGTGCTCCTAGGTTCATTACCATATATACCATATATATTACCATTAACATCTCTTATACCGTGACCTGCCCTAATTCCGCGCATCGCCTAATACCGTGGTTTTCATAAAAAAATCATAACTTGGCTATCATGGACATCACATTATTTGATGAAATGTTCAAACATAATATGTTTGAACATTTCACCAAATAATACGATGTCCATGATAGCCAGGTTCTGGTTTTTTATGAGAACCACGGTATTAGGCGATACGCGGAATTAGGGCAGGTCACGGTAGTACATTTTTTTTCATTCTAGGTTTTCTCATTACCTGTACTTATTTGAACTTTAGAAGTGAAAGCAGTCACACTGTTTATTTTTTTTTTTTTATGAAATGGAGGACATTCTGTTTCTTGGGGAATATTTGCCATTGTTTCCCAAGTCATCTAATTTGCCGTCGTATGGTGAAGTTCTTCGTTTCATTTGCGAGCTGAGAAACCAACTGCTAAACAAAGTCGAATATCGACATTTTTAAGCGATTTCAGACGGAATGGCCTACAAAAGAGTTTGTGTCACTCAGGTATGAACGATACATTCATTAAATCATCAATAACAGAAAACGAGAGAAGTTCCTTATTAGAATTTTTTGGACGACAGCTTAAAGAGCGACATCACCGCGAAGATTATCGGGAAGTTTTCCAATTTGGCATAATGTTTTTGGGTGGAAAACCTGATGGAAAATTGCAAATTAGAGCTCCTGGTGCTTTCCATAATGCAAGGTGGATGGCAAAAATTATTTACTCTTTAAAAATGTTCATTTATAGGCACACGTATAATATTAAATAATCCGCTAGATTGGCTTTTCTCGCTGATATTTATCACCGAGAAAAGCCAATCTAGCAGATTAATTAATAAGTAAACACGCGGTGATTAGCACAAATAATACACGTATAATATGCCTAACAACACTAGAGATCGATTAGCATTTATTTGAAAAACTGGTTTATTAGCTCATGTGCTGCAATATCGGCAAATAAACCTCAATTTATTAAAATTATTGATCAGGATAATGTAATGTAATAATGTAATGTTGCAAAATTACTTCACAAAGGCTTTTTAACCCATCTACAGAACTAAGACATTTTTGCACCAGGTATTTTTTTTAGACTATGAGTTTCTAATTATCTTATCATTTACAGAGACACAGAAAATTGATTCTGCAAAATCTATAGTTGAGGCGCATGAAATTTCAACGATCGAGTTGCACTATTTCGTGCGATTTTGCATAAACAGCAATGACAACTGTTGGTGCATGGCGTAAGTTATGAATGTTACTTTTGTACACTCTAGGTCAGCGGTTCTCAACCTGGGGTACATGTACCCCTGGGGGTACCTTCACTGGCCCTAGGGGGTACCTCGGAAAAAGATGCGTAATGGCGGGCGTATAACAATTTTAATACAAACTTGTTGATAAAGTTTCAATAAATTATGATTCTAAAACTTTGCATTGTACTTGACATGAATGGCGATCAGTAAATCAAAGACTTTTGAATCATGCTTACCCGAACCAGCACACTAAATGAAGGAGTGTAAGACAAAATAAACAAAGGGACAAAACGTAGAATAGACAATCTTCAATGTAATCCACGTGATCGAGACAGAATGTTGAATACAGTCGAATCTCCACATCTCGATGTTCTACATCTCGATAGCTCTCCCTATGTCGATGGTTTCCTCAGTCCCTTTAATCTACATACATTTGGGCTTTCTACATCTCGATAACCTCCCTATCTCGATACCTCTCTATCTCGATGGGTTCTGATCATATTTTGTTCAGGATTCACTCTCCTTATGTCGATATGGTCAGATTTTCAGGCTACTTACTAGACCATCTTTGGACAATAACAAACACATCAACAACAGGAAACGACATTTTTTTATTGTTGTTTTTCATAGCAACGAGCTTTTTTGGATCTAGTACCGTCAACTGGGGGGAAGATGATCATTTTTAAGACAAAACATGCAATAACAATGTGTGTTTACATTTTAAATCGAAACAAATATTTTCAAAACATGTACTGCTACACGTTGCAATAATCAACAACTTTAGTTTTCTGAAATACGTTCGCATTTATTAAAATAAATTAAATTATCACACGTTTTTTGAGTAATCTGGTTTGGGGTGAAGTTGATCAAGACAGCTCTACTAAAATCGTTATGACCTAGTAGTCTAAATACACTAGGTTATTTGTATGAATGTTGAATTTACTACGTAAAGAAGTCTACGAAGTCAATATTTGAAACGAAAATAGCGTCATTTATGACTATCTCTCTCTTTCTTCCACAAAATACATTTTCATGATTATAATCGAAAAACTCGGATTTCTACCTAGCGGTAGCATAAAAAAATTTGGAACTTTTGACTGACACATCGAATGATCATCTTCACCTCAATGATCAGCTTCCCCCCAGTTGACGGTACCCATTTCAATTTTCCTTCCATTCCTCGATCTCTCCTTATCTCGATGGTCCCTTCATTAGAGATGTAAAGAGGCGACTGTAATATGTTAAGAATATGTCTCAGATCTGTAATATAGAATCTAAAGGTTCGAAAGACTTCATTCGAGACACATGAAGGCATTTTTCTGAAAGGCTCAATAGCTTCCTTTCAAGCAGCTCGGAAGCCTCCTTTCAAGAGGCTCGGAAGCCTCCTTTCAAGAGGCTCGGAAGCCTCCTTCCAAGAGGCTCGGAAGCCTCCTTTCAAGAGGCTCGGAAGCCTCCTTTCAAGAGGCTCGGAAGCCTCCTTTCAAGAGGCTCGGAAGCCTCCTTTCAAGAGGCTCGGAAGCCTCCTTTCAAGAGGCTCAGAAGCCTCCTTTCAAGAGGCTCAGGCCTCCTTTCAAGAGGCCTGGAAGCCTCCTTTCAAGAGGCTCAGGCCTCCTTTCAAGAGGCTCAGGAAGCCTCCTTTCAAGAGGCTCAGAGCCTCCTTCAAGAGGCTCGGAAGCCTCCTTTCAAGAGGCTCAGCCTCCTTTCAAGAGGCTCAGGCCTCCTTTCAAGAGGCTCAGGAAGCCTCCTTTCAAGAGGCTCAGAGCCTCCTTTCAAGAGGCTCAGAGCCTCCTTTCAAGAGGCTCAGAAGCCTCCTTTCAAGAGGCTCAGGAAGCCTCCTTTCAAGAGGCTCAGAGCCTCCTTTCAAGAGGCTCAGAAGCCTCCTTTCAAGAGGCTCAGAAGCCTCCTTTCAAGAGGCTCAGAGCCTCCTTTCAAGAGGCTCAGGCCTCCTTTCAAGAGGCCTCAGAGCCTCCTTTCAAGAGGCTCAGAAGCCTCCTTTCAAGAGGCTCAGAAGCCTCCTTTCAAGAGGCTCAGAAGCCTCCTTTCAAGAGGCTCAGCCTCCTTTCAAGAGGCTCAGAAGCCTCCTTTCAAGAGGCTCAGAGCCTCCTTTCAAGAGGCTCGGAAGCCTCCTTTCAAGAGGCTCGGAAGCCTCCTTTCAAGAGGCTCGGAAGCCTCCTTTCAAGCGGCTCGGAAGCCTCCTTTCAAGCGGCTCTGAAGCCGCCTTTCAAGAGGCTCGGAAGCCTCCTTTCAAGAGGCTCGGAAGCCCACTTTCAAAAGGCTCGGAAGCCTCCTCTCAAGATGCTCGGAAGCCTCCCTCCAAGAGGCTCGGAAGCCTCCTTTTAAGAGGGTCAGAAGCCTTCTCTCAGAACCCTCCTTTCATGGATTTCGAAAGCCCTTCTTTCAAGAGGTTTGGAAGCGTCCTCCCAA
This sequence comes from Armigeres subalbatus, assembly GCF_024139115.2. Classification (NCBI taxonomy): domain Eukaryota; kingdom Metazoa; phylum Arthropoda; class Insecta; order Diptera; family Culicidae; genus Armigeres; species Armigeres subalbatus. Next base: position 173,035,541 of record NC_085141.1, on the reverse strand, counting down.
AAGGTTTGGAAATATTCTTTCAAGAGGATAGAAATTATTCTTTCAAGAGGCTTTAAGGCCTCTTTCCAAGATGGTCTTGAGCCTCCTTTCAAGAGGCTCGGAAGCCTTCATTTAAGAGGCTCGGAAGACTCCAAATGCCATTACAGTTGTAATGATGTCTAAACGTAAATTTAATTGGAAACTTTCATGGAATTACGAACATTTCAGACATTTTTTTGGAGAGCAGTTAGTTCTCAGGTCTGTTTTGCATATATCTTGTGAAAAACGCTTATTTTTTACAGCGAACAAAATAGGCTCTATTTAATAGGGGTACCTCAATATATGCAAAAGTTCGAAGGAGTACCTCTGAAGAAAAAGGTTGAGAATCGCTGCTCTAGGTGGAGAGCAGTCATAAAGAAATTTGTAGTAAACCGCTCGAGTTTTGTATGGAGCTGTAATCAGATCTCATTTATTGTTTGGAGCTGCAAAATGCAACAAGGATATGAAAAATCTAAAAAATATTTGTAACTTTTCTACCTAGGTCACATATCGCCGTGATGCGTAGTTAGTGAGAACGGGTGATTTATACATACGAGAAAATTCATTTTTACTTCAAATGGTGTGGCGTCATCTCTTTCAATCAGCACCTTTGACCCCGTCCTATTTCAAACTCTCAGTAGATGAGGATCAAAAACAGTGTATTCTACAGTTAGTTGAGAACATCGAAAAATATACAAAAGTCCGAAAAAATCTTAGCTCATTTAGAAGAACCATGTAGTTTATTGAATAAAACAGTATGCCAATATAGCAACTCCTTTTTCACATTACTCACGTAATTTATTGAATTACTTTTCAAACTTCTTTACTTATTTATTTTACAAATCAGGATCATCTATTTCACTTTAGATCAATACACAAAGGTTTTTTCTACGTCGATTTTTTTCAACGTAAATCAAAACCGCGTTGTTTAAAAAAACCGACGTGAAAAATCGGGTTATTTCAAAAATCCGATAAAAATAAAACCATTAAAAAAAAGTTCCGCAATGACATGAATCGTGTTTTTACATCTTGATCTTTACCCGCACCCCTAAATCATGACCGCTGGAGCTCAAATTTCGCATAGGGGCATATTTTAGGGCTTAAGGCTACCTTACACCTCGGGAGAATTTTCCGGCGGATTTTGGTACCCGTGCATTTTAAATGGGGCCGGGATTTAGGTTTTCCGTGCCCAAATCCCGAAAACATCGCATATGTAAAAACGGGTCCGCGACGTTAGGCACAAGTACGTTAGGCATAACGGACGTTAGGCATAATGGACGTTTGGCATAATTCTGCCTACTTTATGTCATAGGCTGTTATTTGGGTCATTTTATGCCTAACGTCCATTATGCCTAATGTACATTATGCCTAACGTCCGTTATGCCTAACGTCCATTATGCCTAACGTACTTATGCCTAACGTCTTTATGCCTAACGGGGTATACCCTGTAAAAACACATGGGGAAAAATCCGCGGATTGTCCGAGGCTACTTTCAAGAAATGTTTGCGTAACTTCCTTTAAATTTGATGAAAAATTGTTTTCGCCATAAGATTTTTTTCCAGTCCCCTTTTTAATCGATTTTTTCAAAAAAAATATTCTTAAAGTTTCATGCATTTTGAGTTCTTTGGCATCAAAAAACCAAAAAAAAAAAAATTCCCCCTTGTGAGAAAAAAAAAGTTTTGATTAATTTTGATCAACCATAAATTTTTAATTTTTTTTTAGTTTAGCTCAAATTTGGCATAGGGGGATAATTTTGGCTACGAAAACGTTTGTGCATCGTCCGGTGTTAAAACCCGATGAAAAAAATTTTCATCATCTGAAACAATTTCTAAGTCCCAAAAATGTTCTAAGAGAAAAAACGATTTTTTCAAAATTTATTTTTTGAAATTACATTAGATCTCGACGTTTCATGCATTTCTAGGTCATTTGAAATCAAAAACGAAAATTCGATTTTCGACTTTTCATTTGGTCCCCTTTTGAAAAAAATTTCATGGGTAAAAATTTAAAAACTTTGATGAATTTTAGGCACCCCAATCATGTCCGATTGAGCTCAAATTTTGCATGTCCCTAGTCCGCATATCGCGAAAAGTCGATCGTAAATATCCCTTTCCATAGCACCCACCTTAGGGGCAGCCAGGGACTATATCTAAGGGCTTGATGATCCCATTTTGCATGGTTTCAGGTTAAATAATTGGTCCATATGGCCGCCATGTTGAATTTCGATCGCCATCTTGGATTTCAAAATGGCGTCGGGCATCAATGTTCAAGTTCTGCTTCTTCTTCTTCTTCTTATTGGCATTACATCCCCACACTGGGACAGAGCCGCCTCGCAGCTTAGTGTTCATTAAGCACGGTCGAAACAAATGTGTAGTGCAATAAAATTAGATAAAAAAAATGCTACAGCTATTGAAGACGCGCGCATGTTCGGGCATGCCATGGCTGATCAATTGTTATCAAGGGCAATGCCCTTGCTAATATTGCGATCAAGCCTTTGTAAATGCTCAAACATGTTCAGCATCAGAATAATTGAGGAAAAGAGGTTGTAGTACACCTGAACCACTAACAGATTGGTTCCGTTTCGTTCTTCTATGCTCTTATGCCATAGAGCTCCAATTGTTATTTCTGGGACGGACGAATATTTTTGGTCTGGATTACTGGCGGCGTCTCTACTCGTCATTCAGGGAAGTAACGATTCGGTTCACTATTTCTTGGTCACATTAAAAGTCCATTTTTTAAGGAAACACTAAATGCAAAAACACTACATTTATTTTTCTTAACTGCTAAACATCGATACTTAAATTATCACATTTCGGACACGCAGGACCGTTCTTGACCTATTGCTATGGCGCACTGACCCAATTCCCTCTTATCCTATCCTTATCACTCTCTTTATCCTCTCCTTGTGCTCTCAATCGGTCAGCCTCCAAATGATCGAGTGTGTATCGGTCAAGATTTCTTACGCTTGTATTTATTAACTGGCAATTAACTTCATGCCGTTTGTGGTTTGCTCTTCTGCTGTGTGTACTGCAGCTGCTACTGCAGCTCGTGCGGTGGTTACTTGAACGGAGAATAGGGTGGTCCTCACAGACAGAGGTAATACTTTGATTAACTGTAAACATATTTAAACAGGCACCCACACAATCGCACACACATATATATATATACATATACACAAATACATATACACTCCCGGTGGGCTGCGAAATGGTGAGTTGACATCTGAGAAGGATCGACCTACACAGCTCTGGTCCTCACAAGTTCCAATCTCACGCTTCCACGGGTCTTCCGATGACAATTGACCGCCAGCTAAGGGTTGCGTACTTAGCTGGTAGTGCAGCCTGGGCACTGTTGTCCTTCTGACATCAGCTAGAGTGAGTGGGTGCGACCAACGGGACCATCGTCCCTAACCCCTAATCCCAAGGCGTTAAGCGACCCGTGCTGAGGGGATGCATGGCCAGGGGGGTGAAATAATGAGCTAGGCCTTTAACGGAGCCTGTGGGGTACCTGGGCACCCTCCACAGTAATTATCCCTTACCGCGTCATGCTGGGCTCTGGCGTGGTGGACCTCTTTACCCCAGACCAGGGAAATAGAGGGGGATGACGCCTCCTGGACCCTGGTCAAGAACAAGAGGAAACCGAAGACATTAAGGGCCGAAAAGAAGGCCCAGGCGATTGAGGGTAGCAAAGAGTCTAGGGTAGGCGCCAATCGCTCCAGGGGCGATGCCCTAGTCATCAAAACGGACGAGGCTAAGTACTCGGACGTCTTGAAGGCGATGAGGAGTGACGTCAAGCTTGGTGAACTCGGCGCCGACGTACGTCGAATAAGACGTACCCGGATGGGCGAGATGATCCTCGAGCTGAAACGGGGCGTCTCGCAAAAGAAGTTGGCGGAGGAAGTCCTAGGCGAGACGGTCAAGGTGGGGCACTCTCGACGAGGGTGAATCTAAGGGTTAAAGACCTGGACGAGATCACCGAAGTCGAAGAGCTCGTCACGGCACTGCGGCGACAGTGTGAAGTGGAGACGCCAACCGCAGCCGTTCGGCTACGGAAAGGTCCGGCAGGGACGCAGGTAGCATTGGTTCGGCTATCTGCAGCGGACGCCTCCAAGGTAGTCAAGTTAGGGAGCGTCAAGGTGGGATGGTCGGTATGCCCTGTGGGCATATACGAGCAACCCGAAGTTTGCTTCAAGTGCCTGGAACCGGGGCACAAGCAATGGGACTGCAAAGGCCCTGACAGAAGCAATCTCTGCCGACGCTGCGGATTGGAGGGACATAAGGCACAATGCTGTACGAACCCTCCCAATTGTTTGATTTGTTCCAGCAAAGCTGTGAACAGCAAGCACCCCATGGGGGGTTCGATGTGCCCGGCGTTTAAGCGTGCTGCAAAATCACAGTGCAGGTAACGCAGCTGGCTTGCTCGGCCTCGCCCGAGTGTTTGGTATGCGCAGGTTTAGAGGAAACGGTGGAAAACGCGTTGATCGTGTGCTCACGTTTTCGCGCAATGCATGACCACATGCTTGCCACATGTGGTCTGGACACTACCCCGGACAACCTAGTTCGGAGGATGTGTAAATGAAGTTGGCTGGAACGCCGTTTTAATCGTCTCGGAGCTACACAGAAGGTGGCGCGTGGACTCAAGGATGGCTAGTTCAGGCGCAAATAAGAGGTGGTCCAAGGGATCGGAGTCGGCTTCATGGGTCATACCGGTGGTCATGCTCTGTGGTCGAACTCGATCCTTTTATTGAACAAGTGGCCGCGCGAAGAACAACATGGTATCGTCGCTTTCGCGGCGTCGGTCAACCGGGCGGGTTCCGAGCCCGAGGACGGAAAGGGGTCCTCGTCAAGGCTGGGGCAGGCGTAGGCACCGCGTCGGCAAGTCCCTCTGTGTGTTGGCGAATAGACCCTGTCGCAGAGAGGTCAATTTGGGGTGCACGCGGCATCATCATTCTTGATACCAGTCGTGCAGAGGGAAGCAGGCGCGAAGTCGACCCTTTCCACCTTCCGAGGACATAGGGCGTGGTAAGGCCACCTGGAAAGCCGGCAATGCGCTGGCACCGATACCATGGTGTTCTTCTAAAAAAGCGAGTCACGATGTTCGGTGCTGCAAGGACACGCAGCTAGCCTCGAGGGTGCGTTGTGCACTGGCCCCCCTTTGAAGCATTACTTTCTGGTTGTACCGAAGGGACTATGGGCTTGGTGGCAATGGAAACGGTTTTTTTTTTTTTACAAGGGAGATTGCATTTACACACTTACCCAGTACACGTGCATTGTAGTTGCCAAACTACCACACGGAAGTGTACTGGACCATACCGGTAATACCGGTAATACCGACTAAACTCCCTTGGGCTCCACCATCGTTTCCCCCAGGAACTACCTCCCAGTACTACTTCTGGGGGATGGCAGTACTAAACGTACTCGCTCATTATCGCTCACACAGGCACCCGTCCCATGCGAGACTGACTTGGGTGCTCGCACACCATTCACACCATTTGAGTCTTACTTGGATGCTCTCCCAGGCGCTCCGCTGCCATGCCTCGAGGTGTCAATAGCCGTAACTGCCTGGGCCTACAGATATTACGCTACGACACTCCTGCCTCAGCACGAGCAGATCAATCACACCACTGCCGAAGCAGACCACACGCTACCCTGCCGAAGCAGGGACACTCCCCATGCACCACATGTGCATGGATGGAAACGGTTTAGCGGGTCGGGGATGTAGTCCTGCCTCCCTCGTTTGCTGTTGGAGGTGGTCCCTAACCCCGCACTTCCTGGACAACCCAGGATGTCTGTTGAGCGGATTTCCCCTCCATTGCTTAGGAAGAAAAAAAAATATACACTCCCGGCCAAAAAAATGGGTTCAGCCTCGAAAAATATAGGCAAAAATTTTTGGTCGTATTTTCGCCGTCTTACATCCGATTTCGGGTATTGTTAGCTCGATACAAAGAATATGAGTAGATCTTGCATCGTAGGTATTTTAAACTAACAATTTTCAATTTTTCATGTACTTAAATATTACATTAAGATACATAAGAACATACACATACATACATTAAGAAAAATATATTTGTGTTGTAAACTGCTTCTGCCTATAAGCAGGAGGTCGTGGGTTCGATCGCATGCTCTTCCTTTTCCTATGCTGTATGTCTGTAGTTCTCTCTGTGTTTCACGTTCCACCGAAACTATTCCTTCTGCTTTACCAGCTACCAGCTCCTAAACCTTCCGTGGTACCTATGAGAGGTAAACACAGCTTGCAGTGGGCGAGTGACTGCATCATCATTTCCTACCCCTTCCCCACATTGACTGCATTCTGACTTACAGGCAACTAGTGTGACCAAACAATTGAAATCACCAGTACTTGTACGTTGAAGATGAGTGCTAGTCCCAAGCAAGCATCTGTTGGTTCTCTGTGCAGGAACAGTTGATCTGGTCATAATGAGATAGCAACTGTGGACGGTCAATTAAGCTAAGCTAAGCAAAGCTATTAAAATCTCGAAACGTTGTTCGGAACCATTTTGTGCAATAATTATTGAGAAAAAATATTTAAGCTCTTTTTGTGGAATGTTGTCAATTGTCATAAAACGTCTTATGGCAGTCAATAATTATTGGTCGTTATCACAGAAGCGTAAGGGTTTGTGCCGCTGCAAGTGCTGCCTCCAAACATCCAGCACGGCATTATGTTCTTCGAATACTGTTCCTACTGATTTAGGTAAAGGTAGCCTCACACCTCGGGAATTTGGTCCGCGGATTTTGTCCCCATGTATTTTTGCATATGCGATGTTTTCGGAATTTGGGCACGGGAAATAAAAATCCCGGCTCCCTTTAAAATGCACGGGGATCAAACTCCGGCGGAAATTTTTCCCGAGGTGTAAGGTAGCCTTAATGGACTGTATTTTCCTATTTTTTCAGGTTTTGGTTCGAGAGAAAACAAACGAGTCTTATTCCATCGAGTGCTCATACATAAAAACTTATTTATTTAGGTTAAAAAAGTAGAAGGTTGTATCAGAGACACGACAGCAAAATCAACGTAGAATTACGTATTAGAGTGTAGCGACTCAGAACAGTAATTATAAGTTTCTTGACTTTAATCATTTTTTTAATTTGATTTTTAACATTTATCAATTCACGCGCCAGATGACTAATAGCCGAAATGTAGGCAATTAACTGTGTATAACAAGTTTTCAACAATGCCTGATGTAATTCAATTTTTCAATCGTTTAGCGCCTTTGTTGAATTGTTTTTAATAGTTGTGCAAAATCTTAAAGAGTTTGTCAATCGATTGATATACAAATCATCAAAATCGGTTGGCAGATGGCTGAGTTATTAGGGTCTGTCTCATTTGGAGAATTAAACTTAATAGTGACAGTTCGAAAATTAAAAAATCACCCCGTTTCAAGAATGGCTGGTGCTACCCAGCAATTCCAATAGGACATCGATAGAAAATGATTCGATATATGTCAAAAGTAATCTTGCTCTGCGTGCAGGGTTATTTGATATTTAAAGAAATGTCACTTTTAAGTTTAATTTCAGTTTATTTATCCAATTGAGACAGACCCTTAGCCCATACTTCCTGACCACTTTTCGCGTCGGTCTTAAATTTGATTCTGCAGAATGACCCCCCTATGTTTTCCCGAAGGACGTATTCTACGTCAAAATTATAGACATACAACCATGTGTACACGTAAAAAAATTACCTTATATGTTATGGCAAAAAACCATTCGAAAATACTTATACTCTTCATTATGCCACCTAATGAATGATCCAATATCAAAAAGCTAATAACATTCATAAGTTAATGAAAAGTATAAGTTTCCGAATATATGTGACTAATGCGATGTATAAGTTTTTTCTTATACATGTCATTAAGCGCCTGCTTTGGCAAAAAAGTATTAGAAATATTAATAATAAACAACATTAATTTTTTTTACGTGTAGAGTTGAAATAGAGATACACATTATGTAGGGGTGTTCAAGAAGTCAACATACTCCCCGGGTTGAAATACTAATCTCAAACATTATCGTAATATAACGGCAGCAAGCAGATTTCGGTAACCGCCCTCTTAAACTCTCCTCTGTTTGGAGCTCTCACCGTAACGATGCGAACCACGCCATCGTCGCCTGGATGGGTCGGGTAAAAAGTGCGCTGGAGTTATGGCAGTGTAGTCGCTAGGGTCCTCAGAGCATGGCGCCAGCGGCCGTGAATTTAGTATCGCCTCTATTTGCATCAACGTTTTGTATAATTCTTCGTACGATAGCTTACGACCACCAACTATTTGGGTTAGATGATGCTTGACCTGCTTTACACCGGCCTCCCATATGCCACCAAAATGGGGACTTCTCGCCGGAATGAAACACCACTCTATTCCTTTTTCGGTGCGAAAACTCGTGATCTTCTTGATGGTATTCTCATACTGAAGTAGCTTCCATAGCTCGTGAAGTTCTGTTTTGGCCCCGACAAAATTTGTTGCATTATCGGAGCGCATCGTTCTTGGATACCCGCGTCGACTTGTGAAGCTTCTCAATGGTGCAGGAAACGCATCTGTCGTCAAGTCAGAGACTAATTCGAGATGAATAGCACGGGTCTGCATACATACAAACAGGCTTACGTATGCCTTGGTGATAAATGGTTTGCGCGCTGTAGAAGATGACTTAATTCAAAATGGACCAGCATAGTCGACACCGGTGCTTGAGAAGACTGGTGCTAGTCGTACACGATATGACGGTAAGTTGCTCATCAATCGAGGATTCGCCTTGAAACAAATTACACAATTTCGAATCACCTTCCTAATTGTGGTCTTTGCGTTGAGTGGCCAGTAACGCTGTCCGATGTGCAGATTTTGCAGATGCAAGTGTCTAACGAGTGCTTCGGTGATCGGGTGTTTTGCTGGGAGCAGCATTTGGTGACGACTATCGTATGGAATGAAGGCACGTTTTATTCGACCTCCTACTCTTAGTATGCCGTCATCTGGATCTAGAAAAGCTTTCAGTCCGTTAAGTCGATTTTTCGCATCCGCGCCGTCTCGTAACGCATGAACTTCGGGGTGGAATGTTTCGTGTTGGACCAACCTTACTATCAACAGGATCGCTTTCTTAGTTTCATTAACAGTGAGTGGACCTTTCATCACTATTTTCTTCTCGGATTTGATGTAACTTGCAAAACGCGTCAAGTAGGCCATAGAACACACGACCTTTGTAAAACTGCTCATCTTGTCAAAAATCGCCATTCGTGTGGGTGTCGCCAGTGCCAGTACCACGCCTGCTCGCATTTCAGGGAGATTTTCGTCGTGTATTTCTTCTTCTTCTATCGGCTTAACAGTTTCTAAATTGTTGGTTCATTCCACCACATCTTGGATGCAACAAGCTTTTTAGGTTGCTTTCCACGGGATCGGCAGGATTCTCGTGCGTGGGTATGTAGCTCCAACAGTAATTTGACGATAATTTTTGGATTTCATTTACCCGATTTGAGACGTAGGTGTGTAGCAAGTGCGGCGACTTCCTAATCCACGCCAGTACAAAGCAAAGCAAAGCCGCCAAGAGCTCTGTGCGTGGAATCGTTAAAGTTTTTTCATTCCTTCTTTTTTTTTGGTAGGATACGGGACTTACGGGACTTAGTTCTATGAGAAGTTGAACCGTTCACGTAAGGGCCACGTGCCACAGCCTGATATGTGTAAGGACATAAACGGGAACCTTCTTGCGAACGAGCGTGAGGTGATCCAAAGGTGGCGGCAGCACTACGAAGAGCACCTGAATGGCATGTGGCAGACGAAAATGGCGGAATGGTGATGGACCTGGGGGAACGCGCGCAGGACTTAATTCTACCGGCTCCGGATCTCCAGGAAATCCAGGAGGAGATTGTCTGGCTGAAGAACAACAAAGCCCCTGGGGTTGACCAACTACCAAGAGAGCTATTTGAACACGGTGTTGAGGCACTGGCTAGAGCGCTGCACTAGGTCATTACCAAGATTTGGGAGGAGGAAGTTTTGCCGCAGGAGTGGATGGAAGGTGTAGTGTGTCCCATCTACAAAAAGAGCGATAAGTTGGATTGTAGCAACTACCGCGCAATCACATTGCTGAATGCCGCCTACAAGGTACTCTCCCAAATTTTATGCCGTCGACTAGCACCAATTGCAAGGGAGTTCGTGGGGCAGTACCAGGCGGGTTTTATGGGCAAACGCTCCACAGACCAGGTGTTCGCCATTCGCCAGGTACTGCAGAAATGCCGCGAATACAACGTGCTCACACATCATCTATTCATCGACTTCAAAGCCGCATATGATACAATCGATCGGGACCAGCTATGGCAGCTAATGCACGAACACGGAGTTTCGGATAAACTGACACGGTTGATCAAAGCGACGATGGATTGGGTGGTGTGCGTAGTTCGAGTTTCAGGGGCATTCTCGAGTCCCTTCGAAACCCGCAGAGGGTTACGGCAAGGTGATGGTCTTTCGTGTCTGCTATTCAACATCGCTTTGGAAGGGGTAATACGAAGTGCAGGGATTAACACGAGTGGTACAATTTTCAATAAGTCCGTCCAGCTATTTGGCTTCGCCGACGACATAGATATTATGGCGCGTAACTTTGAGAAGATGGAGGAAGCCTGGTGGTTGGAGAATTCGTGTACTTGGGCTCACTGGTGACCGCCGATAACGATACTAGCAGAGAAATTCGGAGACGCATCATGGCAGGAAATCGTACGTACTTTGGACTCCGCAAAACGCTTCGATCGAATAGAGTTCGCCGCCGTACCAACTGACTATCTACTAAACGCTTATTAGACTGGTAATTCTCTACGGACACGAGACCTGGACGATGCTCGTGGAGGACCAATGCGTACTGGGAGTTTTCGAAAAAAAGTGCTGCGTACCATCTGGGGGCCCTCTTTGGCCGTGCGGAAAGTCGGCTATAAAGCAAGGCCATGCTGAGGGTGGCTGGGTTCGATTCCCGGTGCCGTTCCAGGCAATTTTAGGATTGGAAATTGTCTCGACTTCCCTGAGCATAAAAGTATTATCGTGTTAGCCTTATGATATATATGAATGCAAAAATGATAACCTGGCTTAGAATCCTCGCAGTTAATAACTGTGGAAGTGCTTAATGAACACTAAGCTGCGAGGCGGCTCTGTCCCAGTGTGGGAATGTTATGCCAATAAGAAGAAGATGAAGAAGAAGCGTACCATCTATGGTGGGGTGCAGATGGCGGACTTTACGTGGAAGAGGCGAATGAACCACGAGTTGCATCAGCTGTTGGGAGAACCATCCATCGTTCACACCGCAAAAATCGGAAGACTGCGGTGGGCCGGGCACGTAGCTAGTTCCGGTGAAAATGGTTCTCGACAACGATCCGACGGGAACAGGAAGGCGAGGTGCACAGCGGGCAAGGTGGATCGATCAGGTGGAGGACGATTTGCGGACCCTCCGCAGACTGCGTGGCTGGCGAAGTGCAGCCATGGACCGAGCTGAATAGAAAAGACTTTCATGTATTGCACAGGCCACTCCGGCCTTAATAAATGAATAAAATGTCTTCATCTACTAGTTGATAATTTTTATTATTCATTGATGCAAACATTACAATTTTAGTCCTGTAGATATAAGGTAATTTTCAGCACAGTGAGCGCCACATAAATACATCCAGATATCAAATGGATATATGCAATGCATTTACATTTCCGGGATTTAAAATTGTATGTCAATGATATATATCTTTAATCCTAGCGTGTGAGTGAGTGAGTGAAATTTAGTGAAATCAGTTTTTTACAATATGTACAATCATGGAACGGACTCACCATATCGGGAACTACGTTATTTCCGAAGTTATTCCGTACTTTTGAAGTTTATTCATTCAGGACTCAAGTTATTTGTATTTTGGACATAGACTTCCTCCCCAGAGACAAATTTTTAGAAGAATTTTTTTTTCGAACCTTCAATTCGAACCGAATTGAAAAAATGTTAAGAAAACACCCCCCCCCCCCACCAATTTTCTGGCTACGTAACTGGGTAGACGTGATGTTAAGACATCGCAGATTGGCCGAGGTCCTCCACCAGGTATACGTTGATAATAACAGAATAACAGAAGATGGTCAGTTTCTCCATATTCATCTTTTCTGATAGAAACCACGGTATTAGGCGGTTTGCGGAATCGGGACAGATTACGGTAAATACAGCAAAATACAACAAAAATTATGCATCTGCTCGATCTCTAAAGCAATTAGATACATATCCGCTGATCGTTTCTCAGGCGCCCTCCGTGGGGCTGGCGTTTGTAAGGCTTGTTCGCGCCAAAATCTGGACACATATCTTTAGGAATAAAAATAAGCTGTAGTTGGTTTAATCCGGCACAGTTTTCACTTCAAATGGCTTCATTCATTGTCGATGATTCTATGTATGCATGAAAGTTGATGACATTTGATTTTCCCGATAAATAATACGTGCCGAAAGGTCTTGTATCCTCAATAGAATCTGTTTTTGTTTTACTCTCCGACGTGTTAGATATTGTCAAACAAGCATCGACAAATTTCAAAACGCTATGAGCAGTGTTCACATGAATACAAAAAGTTTTCAGCCAGTTTCCGGATTGAGAGTCCCGAATTTTTATTGCGGCTGCACACAATTGCTTTTCGAATCTCCAATTTCTTCGACGCAATCATTCACTAAGTACTTGTAACAGTTATAAGAAATATATTTTCAGTAAGTATGGACATATATTCATCACTCTACAAACTATTTCACTCGTTGATAAGGTATTTCAAAAGTTATACGTGTGTAAAGGTGTCCAGATTTTATCGCGCACAAGCCTTAGTAGGAATCACCAAACCACGAGGTTGCAAAACCTCGTTGGATGTCGGAACATGAAGAGTGTGGAAGGCCCTCGAACCTTCCAGACGGCAAAGATAAGGAGCTAGACTCAGGTACAGGATACGAATCAGCTTGCGAAGGGTTAACCACCCAACGTAGGAAAATGAGTAGCGAAAGTGAGGATGATCAGAAAAAAGAAAAGAAGAAAAGGAGAAAGGATAAAGACAGGGAAAAACAAGATGGCGAACCCAGCAAAACTAAAGTGAAATCGAAAAAGGACACAGGAGACAAGTACAGGGAACGCGATGGTTTTCTTGAACATGATTGGGAACAGAATAAGACATTCAAAACCTTTTCATTGAACCAACAGAGGAAAGCAAGCACATTCATATCATGGAAATAGCCCGCACCCTCCATAGCATCAAAATCACTAACTACACGGAATTGAAGACAGCAGGAAAAACCGATACAAGATAACTTTCTCGAACCCAAGACACGCAGAAAACTTGATTAATTCAAAAATTCTAACGGAAACCTTTAAATACAGAATTTATGTACCAAGCATGTTCAAGCAAACCATCGGCGTAGTTAGGGACATTCCACCGAGTTTACCAGATGAAGAGATATTCGAAAAGCTTGAATCAGAGAGGGTTAAGATCACTAAGGTAGAAAGGATTCAGAAAATGGTAAAAGGAAATTAGTACCAACCTACAGTGTGAAAATATTCGCAGAAGGTGAAAAATTGCCCAAAGAAGTGTCCATTTTGGTATTCCTAGGGTTGTAGATGTGTTCATTTTTCCTTTGAAATACTGCTTGAGATGTCTCAGATACGGCCACAGAGTTAAAGCTTGCAAGTCAGGGCAAACGAGATGTTATGTCTGTGCGAATCCAGAGCATGAGGGAAACACCTGTACATCACTTGATGTAAGATGCTTTCACTGTGCAGGGTCGCATAAAGCTTTTGATGTCAACTGCAAAGAAAGATTCAGACAGGACAATATAAATAAATCAATGGCATACAACAAATTAACATTCAGTGAAGCAGAAAAAAGATACCCAAGACAAACACAAACAGAAATAAGACTACAATCGAACGAAGATTTCCCCCCAATTGACAGCAATAAGGAAAATATTCAAGCAGAAATTAACTGGTCAGGAAAGAACACTCATGAAAACCCAACAGAAAAATACATTACCAAATCCGAACTTGAGAAAATCGTGAATTCACTTAAAATGGAACTAGTAAAACAACTGAATATGAACAAACTAATAAGTAAAATAAAACAAATCGCAGGGCAGATCGATGTTGCCATAAATACAGACAAACCAACAAAAACAAACAATGTCCAAGTACTTAAAAATATCAGCGAACAACTCAATGAAATAATAAACCCGGAATTTCTGAAACCGAGTACTGATCCCAACCCAACACAAGTGAACCCAACATCTCTTAAACCAAGCATTAACCCCCGAATAACTCAACCAAATAAACATTAATGGATCCTGTCAGAAATTTAACCATTTTACAAAATAACATTAATAGCTTAAGACCAGCAGTAAACCGTTCACTTTTAACAAACCTTTTACAACAACATAAAATAGACATAGCTATACTCTCAGAAATTTGGATTAAATCTGATGAAAGTTTTAATTTCACTGGATATAAATTCGTTAAAAAATGCAGAGATAAGGGATAAGGAGTAGGATTGTTGATCAGTAACGAGATCGCTTACTCAGTGATTTCATTACCACAACTACACCCCATCGAAGCAATAGCAATAAAAACAATCAATACGAAAGATACACTCATGATCATCTCAGTTTATATTCCACCATCCATAGGAAATAGTCAATTAAAGCCCTCTTTACTAAATCTGATAGATTTAATTGACAAATCAAATGTTACAACTATTTTGGCAGGTGATTTTAACTCGCATCACCCCACATGGAATAATTTAAATAAATCATGTCCTCGGGGAGAAATGTTAGCTCAAATACTAGAAAACACAAATCTGATAGTAATGAACGATGGAAATCCTACAACGATCAGATCCCCTAATTCTACACAATCAGCAATAGACTTAACAATAGTATCTTCCAATATAGCACCAAAAATAGAATGGTCAGTTTTAGACGAAGAAATATGCGGTGAACATAGGGCTATACTTTTCGAGTTGATAGACCAGGCAAAAAAATACAAATACAACTTAATCCAAATAAACAAAAAGAAAGCAATAGAATATTTGAACCAGATTAAACCAGAAGAAATAGAAAACCCGGAACAATTAAGTACAATTTTTATAGAAAACATAAACAAAGCTAAATTTAAACCATCCAATACTAAAAGACCACTGGTGGAATACTGAAATTAAAAAATTATACGAGGATAAAAACGAAAAACTAAAAAAATACTTTGATAATTTGACGTTAGAAAATTTTCTCCTTTTTCAAAAAGCAAGAACGATAATGAAGGCTGCAATTCGAAAAGAAAAGCGAAAATCATACAGAGAATTAACAGACAGTCTCACTCCAGACATGAACTTAAAACAACTCTGGACGACAGTAAAAATGATAAGTGGAGGTTTCCCGAAAAAAAATAATATTAAACTTTTAAATGATAAAAAACTAGCTACAAGTTTCATGGACTTAAACTTTCCCACTAAAATTAATGATATCAATTTTACCCCTTCTAACCCAATAGTTACAAATCGAATAACTTTAAAAGAAATTCAATCCATAATTAAAACAAAAAAGGAAACTTCAGCTCCAGGACCAGATAACATTTCGTATTATTTCTTGAAACAAATAAATTTAAACTTAATAATTAAAATAACAGACATGTGCAATTCAGTAGCATCTTCAAAAGTAATTCCCAAAAGTTGGCTTGAAATTAAAACAATAGCTATTTTGAAACCAGACAAAGATGAAAATAATTCAAATTCCTATCGACCAATTTGTTTACTTCCAGTGTTCCTTAAAACAATAAACATCTCCTACAAAAAACTACTTGTAACTTTCTTAAAATTGAACGAACTAATTCCACAACTATCTTTTGGTTTCAAGCAAAAAACCTCCGCAATTAACTGTGTAAATATGTTAATAACTAAAATCAATGAAGCGAGAAATGAAAAGGAATATTCAATATGTACATTCTTAGATTTATCAAAAGCATTTGACAGTGTAAACATCGAAAAGCTTCTACATATCCTAAAACAGAAAAAAATTCCAGACGAAATAATAGATTGGTGTTACTATTACCTTAGAGAAAGAACGGTTAAAATAACTATGAACGACGGTACAATAATAGAAAGAACAACAAATAAAGGGCTTCCTCAAGGATGCCCCCTATCTCCCATACTTTTTAACATCTACACAAGCTCAATCCATGAAATAGTCACAGAAGGAGTTCTCATACAATTTGCAGACGACTTTGCATTATTTATTAAACACATAAACTTGTCAACAGCCATAAATAACATGAATAACGATTTGAATTTAGTTTATACAGCTTTGCATAATCTAGAACTAACAGTTAATCCCAGTAAATCAGCAGCTATTTGTTTTAATAATAATATCCCCGATAACTTACCCATCAAGATAAACAATAGTCCAGTAGAAATTAAATATTTCCATTAATACTTAGGAATTTGGATAGACAAGAAACTAAATTTTAAAAAACACATAACGGAAACGACTAACAAGGCAAAAAAGAAAATCAATATTCTCAAAATGCTTAGCAGAAAAAAAGGAGGAACTCATCCAACAACATTAGGCAACATAAATAAAGCAATAGTTAGATCACAACTGGATTATGGAATTACGATATACTCAGCAGCATGTAAAACAGATCTTCAAAAAATAGAGAAAGTCCAGAATTTGTCTTTGAGAACCGCATTTAGATATTTACAATCAACTCCAAACCATATACTATATGCAGAAACAGGTGAATTACCATTCAAATATAGAGCGCAATATCTAGCAATGAAAGAAATACTTAAAAATCTATACTATAATAATAGCCCCATTACTACAAATCTCAATGAACTGATTACTTCAGATGAAATGCCGAAATTCACAAGTTACCTTCTTAAAATAGCGTCAATAAACAACTACCACATACTTCAATGCAATCTTAATCAAAACCCAATAAATACACCTCCACTAAATAACATAATAATAATTTCTAAAATAACTTCAATAAACAAAAATAACACCCCAAAGGAAATTCAAAAATCAATAGTTCTACAGCTAATTAATGAAAAATACCAGCAACACTATCAAATATTTACAGATGGGTCAAAAACCTCAGATGGAGTAGGGTATGGAATTTATGATCATCAAACCAAGTCATCATTTAGCTACAGATTGAACCAAAACTTTACCATAATGAACGCAGAACTAGTTGGAATTATAGAAGCAATAGAATACGCAATCAGTATGAATGAATTCAAAATCGTTATTTTCACAGATTCACAAAGTAGTTGCAATATGTTAAATAATAATAGACAGAAAGATAACTACCTAATTAATCACCTTTACACCATATTACATTTAAATAATATACAGGAAGTGATAATACAGTGGATTCCAGGGCACATAGACATAGTGGGGAACGATAGAGCAGACAGAGCAGCAAAATTAGGGATAAATAGATTAGAAATAGAAAACTATCGCCTCACTATCAGTGACTGCCTTTTGGGTTTTAAAAAAGAAATTGCAACAGAATGGAATGAGGAATACGTAGAAACATCTCAAGACAAAGGAACACTTTAAGATAATGCCAAAAATACAACTAGAACCTTGGTTTAGAAATATAGATTTACCAACATATCAAATAATTACTTTAGGAAGAATACGCACCTTTCATACAGCTACAAAGGATCGGCTAGCGAAGTGGAATCTTATTAGGTCAGACTTATGTGAATCTTGCCAGGTTAAAGAGGACCTTTTCCATATACTCTTCGATTGCTCTAAACTGTCGTCTGTAAGGAGGAAGTACCCCATACTCAGTAACAAATGTTTACTATACGACATCCTAAAAAATAAAAGATGTGATGAATACGCTCAGATTGCCGGCTTTTTGGAGGAGACCAGAGTAAATGTTTGAATACGTTAAAATCGCGAGCTGTTGACACAATTTAAATAAAAATCTACACTGATTCAACAATAGAAAGACTACTAGACCTGTTCAGAATATTTTTGAACAATTCTTGCGAAGAAAACCAATTTTTGTTTCGCGTCGTAAACTGTCATTTTAAATAACATCACTTGACACCTTGGCAAAATATGGATCAACAGGTCTGTGCCAAAATTAGGAGAAGAAAAAAAAAAAAAAAAAAAAATCAGTGCTAAAAGTCCGCCATACAACACTTTTCGGAATTCCGTCTCTGGAATGAGTTATTGGCTGAATACTAAATGATAATGAAATGATAAGCTCAATCCCTGCCGCTGATAAAGGAAGATAGAAACACAATTTTTTCCGAAGAAAAAGAATAACATGATGATTTAGCTGGCGCCCGCGGGTGATTTTGTAATTTTTCTTAAGAGAGACAGACCCTAAAGCCCTCAAGCAATGCAACAGAACGGGGACGGCAAGATTTGATTTAGTCCATGTATGTTATGTCAAATTTGCCGTTTCCGCTGGTATTGCGTTTGAGGCTTAAAGCCCACTTTCGTGTTTCTGCCTTTTTAGGACACTCATTTTTTGTGCTGCCAAAATTGAATGGGTTTTGTAGTTGCATTTCGGATTTTTAGGCTTTATAAACGTGAATTAAATTGTAACTTGTAATTTACAAGCTCATACAGTTCTTTATTGAATTTTCGGTAAAAAAAATGGAAAAATCATTTATTTCCGTTCAACCTTCGTTATTTTCTTCTCGTGAATTTTCCTATGCTTTGCCAATGTGCTGTGGTCACGGAACGTTTTACTACAGGTGTCACAGACGAACGGCTTTTCCCCTGTGTGAATTCGGCGATGGGTTTGCATAACCGTCTTCTGACGGAAGCGCTTCGGGCACATATCGCACTGATATGCCTTCTCATTGAAATGAATTTTCATGTGCCGGCGCATACTGGTGTACTGCGCGAAGCTTCGGCCACACTGAGCACACTGGAACGGTTGTTCCTTCGTGTGCGTATTTTCGTGACCAGCTAGTGAAACAGCAGTTGGGCACAGCTTGCCACAGAAACTGCACTTGTAATTGCGATCATGGGCCGCCAGGTGGGCCCTCAGAGACTGTGTGTTTCCAAATGTTCTGTCACATTGATCGCACGGATGTAGGACGTAATCGTTTGGGTGAAGTGTTTGAACATGGTCTATTAAATGTTGATTATTATTCAAGGTCAAGGTACAGTAATCGCACTTGAATAGGTTATCTTTCTTAGGCGCTTTGCTAAGAGCTTGAGTGGATCCATGGCAATTTCGGGTGTGATTGCGCAAATCTTTTAGTGTCCGATGGGAGTCTGAACAGTTTGAACAATTGAATATCTTCGGCTTCACTGAACAATCATGAACGTGCAATTCCTCTTTAGTTTTGTAAACCAAATGACAATGCTTGCACTGATGAGGATATTCATTAATATGAAATGAGTTTATGTGCTCGATTAAGGATACAGCAGTTTCGAAAATGTCATTGCACACATTGCATTGATATTCGAGTGTTACTATATCATAAACTTGTTCTCCCGAAACACTTTCCGGTTGTTCTGTAAAATCTCTCATATTAGAAGCTTCTTCATCTGTTATAATATCTGACATGGATGCTGGATCATCTATAGTTGTCAGATCGCAGCTTTGATCTGAGGCATACATAACTCCACTTTGGGACATGATATATTCTTCATCATCGTCATTTTCTAAACTTTCGTGGGGAGTTCCAGGTATCTTGTTCATAGCAAGTAGTGACACTTCCAAATCGGAGAGATTTTCGTTCTGACAAACGTTAAGGATAACCGAATCATTATCGGATTCTTGCTCAATTTGAAGAATTTCAACATCATCCAGATCGTGATTGGGTGATTCAATTTCTGCTTTGATTGTTTTGGCAATCTTATTTGAGTTGGAAAGATAATCTTCGTTATCTTGGATGAGAGCTTCAGATTGTTCATTACTTTGCTCTTCATTTTCATTCTCAACAAGTTTTGCGTTAGTTTCCTCATCATGAGACTTGATGGATGATGTACCAGTTGTTCTGAAACATAAAAAAACATTAATAATCTAATTCCTTAGTAATTTATCATACTTAGGAAAACGATTTGCAGTACGATACAATGGATTTTAGATTCATGTCAAAGAAAAATTTCATTTTTGGTTACTCCACTCCGGTTTCAAATAGAGAAATCAAGTGAAAATATACTACTTGCTATCACTACCCACTTTTGGATAGAGTTTACGTCTTATAAGTCTTACCCGGCCAAGATGTTTTTAAACTTCTGGTCTGCATCCAAGAAAAAAGTTCGAATCGCATCGACAGTTTCGATTTTTTCCAAACAATCATTGCAAACTGCTGACAATTTTTCCGTGTCTGAAAACTGATATAATGGATGAAATTAAAATTTAATAGGAATTAAAAATCAGTATCCGATTTTACCTCAATTTCAAACAGTTCGAAAATTTTGTCCCGGATTAGAAACTCCTTGTGCTTGCCGTAAAGCGAATGAATGTTTTGCAAAGGCACCTGTTGTAAGCAAAGCCGACAGCAAACTTCAAACATGATTGTGTATCTGTGAACATTTATTAAAATTGATAAAGTTGTTTTGTAATAATTGATTATTGAATTCAAATTAGAAATAAGAACCTTTTCAACAATTTCTCGAACAAAACCAGAAAAAACGATGGGAGAAAACAAACGAGTTTGTAAGATGACGCGAACTACTGTCAAAATTGTTTTTTTTTTTTTTCAATTTCTGCCCTTGCAGAATATTGGTTGTTATTACACGGAAAACTGAAAGTCTAGACCAACATTTACAAATGGCGAAACAGCCATAATTCGGTTTATTTACTAGGGAATAGAGAAAAGATATTTTAGTTATTGCTTTTTGCATAGAAACTTTTCATTTCGTCGTTGAAAACAATGACACTTGTCTTCATCGACTGCTTCCCCGTGGGGGCAGCAGGGACTTTATCCAAGGGCTTGACGACCCCTCCCCATGGCCACTGCGAGTTAGACCGGGACCATCGTCCCTAACCCCTAATCCCAAGGCGTCAAGCGACCCGTGCCAAGGGGATGCATGGCCAGGAGGGTGAAATTGTTGGAATATCAGGTAGTGTGCGACGCTTCGCTGTAGATGTAGATCGAAGATGGTAAGGAAGCAGGCGCCAGTTGGTTGTAGTTGCTCATGGGTAGATTAAGGAATATTATTATGGTTGTATTGTATATATTGCGCATAAGCCCCAAAATTTTATTCCCACCTTTGGGTTTCCGCGCCGAGCACTCAGCGCCAGACTCGGCGACAAGGAATACTGGTCAAGTTGGTACTCCTGATTTTTTGACAACTGATGTCGACTGGTTGTGTGAGTGCACCGGTGTCAAATAATAGAGCTTTTAGCTGAAAATTTAATTGTCAAATGCACATTTTGACAGAAATATAGATGTATGAGTGAATAAAATGTGCAAATGCTCTATCGCGGAAGCAGCCGCTGAAGACAAGTGTCAATGGTTTCAGTGACGAAACGAAAAGTTTCAATGCAAAAAGCAATATCTATTGTTGAATAAAGAGAACTGCAACTACTGGCAGAATTATCAGTCAGTAGCCTGCCGTGGTGTAGAGAGGGAACTCTAGTATTTGTTGTTCTTCGTGAGGGGGTTCCCTTATCTGGCCAACAGGTTATGGGCCCAGGAACGATTCCCGTTCTCCAGCTTAGTGGGATGTTATTGCCGTCGACGTTGTCGCAGTGGGATCATGGATCGGCCGCATAAGTGGCGTGGCGCAGTGGGATCATGGATCAGCCACGTAAGTCTTGGGTAGCGTCGGACGGAATTCATCAGGAGGTTGGAACGTTCGGTAGGATGCTGGCTGGTCAGCAGGCGTCCAGGAGGAGCGTCGGAACATTCAAGAGCTGGTCAACAGAGGGTGCTGTGCAAACTTCGGATAGAGGCCATTTGTACGGGCAACGGATTGGGCCAGGCGGAATTGTTCGGCGAGGAGGTGCTCTGGACGGGAGGCTCGGTGTTAGAAGGAGCCATGAGAGTTGCGAGGCGTGCACACTAAGGAAGAGTTTTGGAATATCAGGTAGTGTGCGACGCTTCGCTGTAGATGTAGATCGAAGATGGTAAGGAAGCAGGCGACCGAAGGCGTCCCAAGTAACCACCAAGCATTAATTAATGCATGTATTCAATCACAGATAAGCATATTAAATGCTATTTGCATTATATCAGTTTTAACTATGTAAAGATCCTTTATTCGTCGCCTAGGTCTTTGCCGATTATATCGAGTCGCATTATCTCTTATATTGTTCGTAATTATTGGTTTTCCAGGCGGCTTATTGGGCCTGCGCAAACCTCCTGTCTCGCCGGAGGGCCGTCGTGTCAGGGCTGTTTAGCGTCCCACCTAACACCAGGACTTGGGCTTGTGCGCTTTGAGCGGCACACGGTCGCTTTGGCGGAGCCTACTTGCGGATACATGCAGCTTTTTATAGAGGTTTAACAGGGCCCACTGTCAAACCCCACCACATCCTAGGCAGGCGCCACAACTCGCAGATGGCCTGGGGAGGGATCGTCAAGCCCTTGGACAAAGTCCCTGCTGCCCCGACGGTAAATTCTTCTCCGACATCACGAACGTCCGCACTTACCGCAGTGCGAATATTGAATCCGACCACTACCTCGTTGCAGTTTGCCTGCGCTCAAAACTCTCGACGGTGTACAACACGCGTCGAAGTCGGACGCCGCGGCTTAATATTGGGCGGCTACAAGACGGTAGGCTAGCCCAAGTATACGCGCAGCAGCTGGAAGTGGCACTCCCAACGGAAGAGCAGCTAGGCGCAGCGTCTCTTGAAGATGGCTGGAGAGATATTCGATCCGCCATTGGTAGCACCGCAACCGCTGCACTTGGCACGGTGTCCCCGGATCGGAGAAACGACTGGTATAACGGCGAATGTGAGCAGTTAGTAGAAGAGAAGAATGCAGCATGGGCGAGATTGCTGCAACACCGCACGAGGGCGAATGAGGCACGATATAAACAGGCGCGGAACAGACAAAACTCGATTTTCCGGAGGAAAAAGCGTCAGCAGGAAGATCGAGACCGTGAAGAGACGGAGCAACTGTACCGCACTAATAACACACGAAAGTTCTATGAGAAGTTAAACCGTTCACGTAAGGGCCACGTGCCACAGCCTGATATGTGCAAGGACGTAAACGGGAACCTTCTTACGAACGAGCGTGAGGTGATCCAAAGGTGGCAGCAGCACTACGAAGAGCACCTGAATGGCGATGTGGCAGACGAAGATGGCGGTATGGTGATGGACCTAGGGGAACGCGCGCAGGACATAATTCTACCGGCCCCGGATCTCCAGGAAATCCAGGAGGAGATTGGCCGGCTGAAGAACAACAAAGCCCCTGGGGTTGACCAACTACCAGAAGAGCTATTTAAACACGGTGGTGAGGCACTGGCTAGAGCGCTGCACTGGGTCATTACCAAGATTTGGGAGGAGGAAGTTTTGCCGCAGGAGTGGATGGAAGGTGTCGTGTGTCCCATCTACAAAAAGGGCGATAAGCTGGATTGTAGCAACTACCGCGCAATCACATTGCTGAACGCCGCCTACAAGGTACTCTCCCAAATTTTATGCCGTCGACTAGCACCAATTGCAAGGGAGTTCGTGGGGCAGTACCAGGCGGGTTTTATGGGCGAACGCTCCACCATGGACCAGGTGTTCGCCATTCGCCAAGTACTGCAGAAGTGCCGCGAATACAACGTGCCCACACATCATCTATTCATCGACTTCAAAGCCGCATATGATACAATCGATCGGGACCAGCTATGGCAGCTAATGCACGAAAACGGATTTCCGGATAAACTGACACGGTTGATCAAAGCGACGATGGATCGGGTGATGTGCGTAGTTCGAGTTTCAGGGGCATTCTCGAGTCCCTTCGAAACCCGCAGAGGGTTACGGCAAGGTGATGGTCTTTCGTGTCTGCTATTCAACATCGCTTTGGAAGGGGTAATACGAAGAGCAGGGATTAACACGAGTGGCACAATTTTCAATAAGTCCGTCCAGCTATTTGGCTTCGCCGACGACATAGATATTATGGCACGTAACTTTGAGAAGATGGAGGAAGCCTACATCAGACTGAAGAGGGAAGCCAAGCGGATCGGACTAGTCATCAACACGTCGAAGACGAAGTACATGATAGGAAGAGGTTCAAGAGAAGACAATGTGAGCCACCCACCGCGAGTTGGCATCGGTGGTGATGAAATCGAGGTGGTAGAAGAATTTGTGTACTTGGGCTCACTGGTGACTGCCGAAAATGATACCAGCAGAGAAATTCGGAGGCGTATAGTGGCTGGAAATCGTGCATACTTTGGACTCCGCAAGACGCTTCGATCGAATAGAGTTCGCCGCCGTACCAAACTGACCATCTACAAAACGCTCATTAGACCGGTAGTCCTCTACGGACACGAGACCTGGACGATGCTCGTGGAGGACCAACGCGCACTGGGAGTTTTCGAAAGGAAAGTGCTGCGTACCATCTATGGTGGGGTGCAGATGGCGGACGGTACATGGAGGAGGCGAATGAACCACAAGTTGCATCAGCTGTTGGGAGAACCATCCATCGTTCACACCGCGAAAATCGGACGACTGCGGTGGGCCGGGCACGTAGCCAGAATGTCGGACAATAACCCGGTGAAAATGGTTCTCGACAACGATCCGACGGGCACAAGAAGGCGAGGTGCGCAGCGGGCAAGGTGGATCGATCAGGTGGAAGATGACTTGCGGACCCTCCGTAGACTGCGTGGCTGGCGACGTGTTGCCATGGACCGAGCCGAATGGAGAAGACTCTTACATACCGCACAGGCCACTTCGGCCTTAGTCTGAATAAATAATAATAATGTAAAGATGCATTTATTCATCAACTGTCAAGCAACGATACACTAGTTTAGCGTTACGAATGCAGCGATGCATTACTTATGTTTTATTCCAACATATCAAAGTAATGAAGCATTATTTCGGTCGTAAAAGGCCCTTTTTCCACTTTAAGTCAACTTTAATGGCTGTATTATTTGCAATCATATATAGCTCTATGGTTACTTGGGGTGCCAGCGAAGACGGTGGTACCAAAGTCTACCCAGACTGAGGCTCAAGTATTTGCGGGTACGTCGGGGGTGACTGCTCCAACGGAGCAGACACAAAAACGGGGGAGACAGTCTCCAGGGGATGAGCTCCCTGGGGGCCGCTCCAAAAGAGGAGGGTTACTACCCCGAACAAGGGTAGTGTTTTCGGGATTTGAGCACTGAAAATCCAAATCCCGGTCTCATTTAAAATACATGGGGACCAAATTCCGGCGGAAAATTTTCCCGAGGTGTAAGGTAACCTTTACGGCAGGCTGAGAGCTCCCAGCCGCACCAGACCAGAGAAATAGAGGGGGTGACGCCTCCTGGACCCTGGTCAAGTACAAGAGGAAACCGAAGACGTCAAGGGCCGAAAAGAAGGCCCAGGGGAATGAGGGTAGCAAGAAGTCTAGGGTAGGCGCCAATCGCTCCAGGGGCGATGCCCTAGTCATCAAAACGGACGAGGCTAAGTACTCGGACGTCTTGAAGGCGATGAGGAGTGACGTCAAGCTCGGTGAACTCAGCGCCGACGTACATCGAATAAGACTGGCCCCCCTTTGAAGCATTACTTTCTGGTTGTACCTAAGGGACTATGGGCTTGGCGGCAATGGAAACGGTTTAGCGGGTCGGGGATGTAGTCCTGCCTCGTTTGCTGTTGGAGGTGATCCCTAACCCCGCACTTCCTGGACAACCCAGGATGTCTGTTGAGCAGATTCCCCCTCCATTGTTGAGGAAAAAAAAAGAAACTGCTTCCTCGATAGACCATTTGTACATGTTATCCACTCATACATAAATAATACTGTCAAAACTTGCATTTGACAATAAAAAATTCAGCTAAAAGCTCTATTTTTTGACATCGGTGTACTCACACAACCAATCGACATTAATTGTCAAAAATCAGGGTTACCAACTTGATAACTTTTCCCTTGTCGCCGAGTCTTGGCGCTGAGTGCTCGGCGCGGAAACCCAAAGGTGGGAATACAATTTTGGGATTTATGCGCAATACATGATTAGATTAGACAGCGACAAGTCGTCGCTGTCCGGAACATCTTTTGCTGATGAAGATAGGGCGCTTAATGTCAATACAGGATAAATCCATACGATTTGACAGTGTTCCGACCGACATGTTTCGCACAGGAGAACAAAGGGAACCGAAGCGACAATCTTTATCTTGTAACCAGTGTTGCCACATTTTTATCTGTACCATGTGCTCAAAAATCTTTTTCATCTGTACCGAAATCTTCAAAAATCTGTACCATAATCTGTACCAGGCAGTATGAAAAATTTGTGAGTAAATATCTAAAAACCATAGGACAAATATGCAATGCAACCCAATTTATTATTGAAAAAAGTTTTTTTTTTTAATTTGGGTGATTTTCTTTGAGAGCGTAGATGAAAAAATCTTGGTTAATTTTTGAAAAGTATCTCCAAGTTTTTTTTCACAACATCTAAAAGTGTATAATTAAATTCTCTAATATCTTATTTGGAATATTTTTTCAGAGATGAACCAGCCGAGGGCTGGAAGTCTCTTTAATAAAGACAACAATAATAATAATAATAATAATGATAATAAAATAATTTTTTGGAGCAAATACCTCTAAAAAAATTGCGAGGGTTTGGAAGAGTAAATTATTATGAAAGTCGGACACAATGAATTATTGGCAGTGGCTGATTTTCTACTCGTCGCTATCACATCCCGGCGCTATAGTATATGCGAAAATAGCCAGCATGAGTTAACCGCCAGAAATTTGTATGGCGAAAGATATCTAACGCGGGTTTTCTCAAGATTATGAACTTTTCATGAAAAACTATTTGGTACCGGTTATGAAGGATGGTGTCCGCTACTACGCCTACCAAATATTTTTTCGATTAAGGCGCTTAATTTCGAGTAATCGAACCGTAGATGCCTTTCGCCATACTGATTTCAGAAAGTTAACTCCTTCTGTGCCGCTGTATGCACGCTCAAAGCAGGCGATTCATTATCCGGAAATATAAAAATAAATCGCCAAACAAATTTTATAAATAAAACATGTTAATTTCCATCTGTTTCTGATTGTCATCCTCTCATATACAATCAAATATAAATGTAGATTTAGGAATCTGGAATGGTTGTTTTGTTAATGTAATCATACAAGCGATATAGTCAAGCATTTTTTACGGATAATCGAGCCTTCCAATAATCAATACTGAAATGTTGTTGGAATTTAAATATTAATAAATTTGGATTAGGATTTTCGTCTGAATTAATAACGATGAGTTGACATTTCATTTATCACGAATTAACTGTCGAGAGGATTATCCGGTTTTCAAAAAATCCTTCTTGTCTCCGTAGTATTTATATGTGAATATAATCTAGGAAAAAAAATATGTATGACTGTAGTATAAAATACGTTGTCACGATACTATTGAAACTGTAAAACAGAATATAATACGAACTCTTCGATTTGATTTCCATTAATTAAATATTTTTTATAGCAGAAGCAACTATTTGAAGAAAAATGCAATGAAATACTTTTTTCTAAGGCTTGGTTTGTAAAAAAATCTGTACCAATCTGTACTTATTGGAGAAAATCTGTAATCTGTACCGTACAGAATCTGTACCAAAATTTGCCAAAAAATCTGTACCTTTTCAGATAAATCTGTACATGTGGCAACACTGCTTGTAACTAAAACATCTTTCGAATAGAGCTAATAAACTATAGAGGAATATTGTCGCAGTCGTCACTGGCGAAACATCTTTTGCTGGCGAGGATAGGGCACTAAATGTCAACAAAGGAAAAATCAGTACGTTTTGGCAGATAGGTATAGGTATGTTTGGGGACGATAACAAAGGGAATTGCAGCGACAATTGTCCTCTATCCAGCTTTTTACACAAATGTGCCATAATACTTTGAATCACCCCTTTTGACACATACTGTGTCCACTATCCAGTATTTTGCGCACGGTAATGGCGGCATGAGTTCCTCCCAGTTTGACATTCAAGAGGTAGAAAACATTGGCACTCATCAGGTTAGCCTTGAATTGCATGAAAACTATTCGTAAATAAACAGATGTCAAAGAACACGCAAGGCTTGAAATATTTTCAAATCCAAATTGCTTTAATTCAAATACATATTTTGGTTTATTGTAGGCATCATGCGATCTCATCAATGGATTTCAAGAATTGATTATGATGGGAGGAATCATCAGAAACATTATCCTCAATATTCACTCTCGAAGGAATACTTTTTTACACTCTACGTTTTCGAGTTGAAGCCACGCATTAAAGAACAGTTATCGATAACGGAAAAATAAAATGTTTTCCAAATAGGACAATTCATTTTATTTTTTTTTTATGTGTAGCTTATTACACCACCAGATCCCTTAATTGAACGAGTCTTCCTAAATTGTGAAATCCTTCATTTGAAATACCTACATGGCAAAATTACTAGTAGTCGAAACCGCCATGCTTCTGACGTCAGCATAGTGCACAATAAAATGATATTCTGAGCTGGGCATGTGGTGAATGTTAATAGAAATGCTGATAATTATTGGAGGGTCTTATGAAGATGAGCATGCTAGCCGTAATTTAGTAGTTGCTCCGCCTAATAAGCGCCTAGGGGGGCATAGGATTTGTTTCCCAGTGCATAATATCACTATCAATTTGCAACAGTCTATAGTCAACACTGTAGAATCCGACGAAACAAAGGTAAACATGGTTTCCCTCTGGTTGTTCGTCGGTTTCCAAATTACCTTTGTTTCGCGGGATTCTACAATAAAATTGACATCAGTCCAAACTCAGATCAGAAACTCTGGTTGAAATTGCGAGTTTGAGTTTGAGATGCACACTTATTAACTATCAATATTTCCATAGCTTGGCCCATGTCCTGGCTTTATCAATTTATTATGGGGTTTACATTCCTAGATAATAAAATTTAAATATTGGAAGAGTTGAACCTACACACTTATCTCATTTCACCGTATTCGGTAAATTTTACCGAAATCTCAACAGCAGAACTGTTCGGTAATTTATTTTACAGATTTTTTGTAATTTTTTCCATTGCTCAACTGTCAAAATCACCGAAAATCAGTTAAATTATTTACCGAACAGTTCTGCTGTTGAGATTTCGGTAAAATTTTACCGAATTCGGCGATTTATTTTAAGTGTGTAAGCAATGAAATTCTTGAGTAAAATATTTTGACGTTATGTTTGTTTTTAACAATCCCGGTGAGTGCCAATTTTTGTCAATGAATCAAAGCCTACATTGATCAAAATATGTAAATATTTTCTACCTCTTGAATGTCAAAAAGGAACTCGTCGGAACTCACCAGGCCGCCATTATCGAGCGCACAATACTGGATAATTTTTATAATTTGGTCATAGCAATCTGTGACTGGTTGAAGTTCTCAGTAAAAACATTAAACTGTCATTTTGTTTCAAATACTAGTTTTTCCGTTTTTCCCTAAAACTAATAATTGTTATACCATTGACGAATACATAGACGGAGTGGTGGCCATTTTTCGGAGCACCACTTAGTACCCCTGGGGAGTGACCGATTACAATTATTACAGTCATTCGACCATTGGGAAGCCCCCCAATTAAATTTACGAAAAAATTGACAGTTCATTTGTTTACATTATTTTGCGTGAGAGTTTTATTTCCAACGTAAACGGAGTTCCAAGTTACGTTTGAGAATTTGTCAGGGATCGTGGCGAAATTATCGGCATCCAGTGACGGCGTGCAAAAATTTTTATTCGTTTCCGCGGATTTTGTACGTTGTTTCTTTCTATCTGAGTCGGTCCCATCCAAATATAAAGGAAATTTCTTCTGCCTGCTGCTGCCGTGAAAGTATCAATTACACCGGGATTTCCATATCAATCGGAAGCTTGGCCATAGCCGAAGTACATAACGGAAGTGAGTGCTTGTAATAACATTTAAGAAAAAATATTGGAAATATTGAAAGTACTTATCTCACACCAACGCAACGATTATCAAACGATGATAGAATTGAAAAACAGTAACTTCATGTCAGGCAGCACGACATTTGCTCTCATTATGATCGAAATTTTTCGAATCGTATTACATGCGGCTTGGTCCGGCTCATGATATGTTCAGTCGGTTTGCTCAACGGCTGAAAACAGGAGGTTGTCAAGCTTGGAATCCTGTCATTACTGATTATCACATATGTTTGTCGTAAAATGGAACAATCACCCCCGGTTGCTAATTCACAAATCACTGTTTGGCCGAAATTAATTCCCCTATTGAGGCATTCCACGGGGGCATGTCAGTCGATCCTGAGCGACCATTTCGAAAATATTTGAAACTCTGCACAGTTTTTCAATTTCATCTAAATCGTCATTTTTCGATATCAAATCTTCATATTGAGTCACGACTAACTTTTCAAAAGGGTGTATGTGAAAATGGTTCAAAAATATTTAAAAAGCTGCACAGCAAAAACGGAATGTTCGATTGTTATGATTTTTTCAGCAAAGTTAGACAACTAAATGGTGATTCTTAAGAAAATGTGCACAGTAAAAAAATTTTTTTTGCCTTTAAAAATATCATTTTGTCACAAAAACTCAAAAACCTCAAAACCCTATCTTTTTTCGAACGTAATTTTTTTAGGGAAAACGGTCCATTATATTAGCTTTCTACCATAAAAATTTGGTGATGGTAAACTAATAAACAAAAAAGTTATGACATTTCAAACATTTCACAATTTTCACATTTAGTAAAAAAAAATTTTTTTCTGTGTAAGTTATTTCGAGAATTGCAGTTTGATGCAGATTTTATTGTTAAGGGTCTGTCTCATTTGGAGAATTAAACTTAAAAGTGACAGTTCGAAAATTAAAAAATCACCCCGTTATAAAAATGGCTGGTGCTACCCAGCAATTCCAATAGGACATCGATGGAAAATGATTCGATATCTGTCAAAAGTAATCTTGCTCTGCGAGCAGGGTTATTCGATAATTATGGAAATGTCACTTCTAAGTTTAATTTCAGTTTAATTATCCAATTGAGACAGATCCTAAGGGACGTGATTTAAACAAGTTGTTTTCATGATATTTTGATTTAATTATTCATAGCATCTATAAGAAACTTAGACATGATCCAGTGTTGTGATCAAAAGTATTGATAGTGTCATAATTTTCATTGCACGTGACTGGCGAAAAATTCTTTTAATAGTGTTGAAACCTGTTGATAATAACGTTGATAGAAACATATCAGAAATGTTATTTTTAAGACAAAAGCTGCAAAATCAAAGATTTATATACATGTGTACGTCTATAGTTTACCTGCAAAAAATATACCTCTTAGAGAATAGACTTTATGATCGGGAGGAAACGGGTATCTTCAACAACAACAAATGCATGATAGGTACATACCATGACAATGCTCACGAAAAAGCAAAAAAATTACTACTACTAAGGTTGTTAAAGATCTTATAGTAATTTTTTCTTCAGTCAAGCAAATGACACCAAACTAGTCAGTAAAAACTTAAAAGTGATTTTGTTTATTGAAATATTACGAACAACATGAGTAGCCGCTTTCTCAACTGTTGTAGGCCGTTTGATGGAAAAAGTGTTCAAAAGAGTTACGAAATCTCACCGAAAGCACCATAGATAAACTGAAAGCGACTGGTTATGCTCCAATGTCCACATTGAATACAAATTTACGCATTTGCACGTCCTGCCGTCTAAACGTTGACAAAAGAGCAATCTGTATATCATCGGTTGAGCAGAGCGCAGGAAGTTCGAAAACGACAGCAACTGAGGAATTGCCAGATGTATCGACAACAACTGAGGAATTACCAAAAGTATTAAGTGCTGAGAGCCTTGCCACCGTACCATCAGCGAAATCTGTTTCAACAAATCAATCGGAAGATGAGTGTATCCAAAAGGTCAACATCGAACGCTTTAACGAGGGCATAGCTGGGATAAAAGTGACTCCGATTAAATGGAGTAAGATGGACTACGTTTATTACCCGGAGAAAAAATACCGTGAAATAAACGAAGCTGTACGAAGAAACCTCTTCAAATTAGGACCTGATGATGTGGAAAATACAGACTACGATGAGGTAATTATAAATATGAAGGAAAGGTTCTCGAATGCAGCCACGACAAGGAAAGAAAAATTATTGATTTTGTCGATGCTGCCAAGTTCGTGGTCTATTCAGGATGCCATTGATGAGTTCAAAACCAATAGAAATACAGTAAAAGAGGCAAAACAATTGAAGAATAACTGTCTTTCAACCAAAAATACTAGGTCTAGTACTGCATTAACAGATGAGACAAAAGAAATAGTAGTTCAATATTTTGAAGATGATGAAGTAAGTCGAGCTATGCCTGGTCAAAAGATTATGTATCAGTAAAAAAGATGGAAAGCGTCAAGCAATCCAAAAACGATTAATGATGACGACTTTGAAAGAAGCGTACACACGCTTCAAGGAAATTCACGATAATATTAAAATAGGTTTTTCCTCATTTGCAAGCCTTCGGCCAAGGCAATGTAAGCTTCTTTCCAATTCAGGAACACATAATGTGTGTGTGTGCACAACCCATGAGAATATTAATCTTATTTTACATAGTTTGAAAAGAATCAATTTAACAAAGGATATTAAAATGTTAACTGGTAGTCTGAAAAGTGGTGTAGTGTGTGAAGTAGTGTGAAAATACAACATCAAATTGCTATCTACGATCTTGTTCGGATTGTCCAGATTCTTTATCATTGGAAAATACTTTATTCGCTGAGTTTGAAGAAAAATATATTGATCAGTTATCATTTGAGCAATGGGTGACCACGGATAGGTGTGACATAGAAACTATTGTAAAACCTGTAGATGAGTTTGTGTCATATATTTTTTTTTAAATTAGAAAGTTTAATCCCTCACGATTTCATTAAAACAGAACAATCCAGCTTTTTAAAAATACGAAAAATACATTACAAAATGGTGAATTTTAGTCATTTGTGATTTTTCTGAAAATTACAGCTTTGTATTGCAAGATGAAGTGCAGTCCCATCACTGGAACGTACAACAAGCTACAATTCATCCATTCGTTATTTATTTTAATGGAAGTACGCAAATTTAACACTTAAGTTTTATTATAATTTCCGAAGATTTAAGACACGATTCAGTATCCGTAAACTTGTTCATTGAAAATGATTAACTTTTTACGCTTTGATAAGCATAAAGAAGTCAAAAGATATATTTCATGTCTGATGGAGCAGCGTCGCAGTACAAAAATCGTAAGAATTTTTCGAGCCTATGTCAATTTAAATCAATGTACGGAATTGATGCAGAATGGCATTTTTTGCTACATCACATGGCAAAGGTCCTTGTGATGCTATTGGAGGAACAATAAAGCGCATGGCCACAAGAGCAAGTTTAGCCAAAGAACGTGAGCATCCAATTAAAACTGCGAAAGAACTTTTTGATTGGGCAAATCGTAGAAAAGAAAAGATTTAACCAAATTATCATTTTGTTTTACTAAAGCCTGTCCATGTTAAATTTCGGACACTGAGACAATGTGCAACTGATTTGTAGCCATTTTATCTCTTTGTACGAGAAGGAAAACCCACTGAAAGAATAACATGAAGCGGAGAGATTCAACTGTCGTGTAAATTGATCTCCTCAGTGGTTTGTGAAAATTTAAAAAATTGCTTGGGATGATGGGTGTCCGAAATTTAACGTGGACAGGCTTTACTACTGAAGAGTACGAAATAAAGGCTTCAGAGCTCAGCGAGCAATTTAATAACGCGAAAACGATCCAAGGAACCCAAAAATTTCACTGTTTCATTCCATTGTCGGAAAATAAAATTAAAGCAAAACTATACTCAAACTGTGCTGATAATAATTCAAAAGCACAGAGAAACAGACGTCTCACTCAACACATGTTCCATCGTTCACCTTTTTAACGGAGGATTCAAATTTTTGTAGGTGGTCAATCGGCCACCGATGGCGCTTCCATCGGATTTGCTTGTGTTTGACGTTTGCACACTACCGCCATCTGGTTGCCGTTTGACCACACACACTGCATTTAGCACTGGGCGATAATGCTTCCGCGACGATGATTTTGATTGCATTTTGTTCTAAGTGAGACGTCTGTTTCTCTGTGTCAAAAGTGTTCGATATTTTAAAAAAATTGAATAAAAATAAATAAAAAATAAGTATTAATAAACTGTTTTCATGATATCATAACCCATACCAAAATTCAAACCCAAAACTCTTAGAGTTTCTATAACAACATTGTGTAACTGCCACATTTAATTTAATACTTAGGATAATATTAATTCATTTTTATTTATTTATACATATAATATTTATACATATAATATACATAATATCGATGAATACATAAATATGGAATATCATACAAACAACTTGTTTAACTCACGCAAGGCCCTTAACAATAAAATCAGCATCAAACTGCGATTCTTGAAAAAAAAATACACGGAAATTTTTTTTGTTTACTATATGTGAAAATTGTGAAATGTTTGAAATGTCATAACTTTTTTGTTTATTAGTTTACCATCACCAAATTTTTATGGTAGATAGCTAATATAATGGACCGTTTTCCCTAAAAAAATTACGTTCGAAAAAAGATAGTGTTTTGAGATATTTGAATTTTTGTGACAAAAATAATATTTTTAAAGGCAAAAATTTTTTTTTTTTTACTGTGCACATTTTCTTAAGAATCACCATTTAGTTGTCTAACTTTGCTGAAAAAATCATAACAATCGAACATTCCGTTTTTGCTGTGCAGCTTTTTAAATATTTTTGAACCATTTTCACATACACCCTTTTGAAAAGTTAGTCGTGACTCAATATGAAGATTTGATATCGAAAAATGACGATTTAGATGAAATTGAAAAACTGTGCAAAGTTTCAACTCAATAGAAAATCATGAATTAAAAATTTTCTTAAATTTTGATGCTGTTGCTTGGAATCGCTCTATTATTACATGTCAGATCCAGCGCGGTCGGCTATATTGCCACCGGTTAAGATTATCAGACACATCAGGTATGCCCGGGTTACTATCGCAACTTGACCAAATACACTAACAAAACATTCTAATTTCTTGCAGGTTGTAGAGAAGCATTATGAATAATGTCATATATCACCACAGGAAATCAGATAAATAAACCAGAATAATCAAAAATCTGAGAGTGACTTCCAGACGTAAAAGGTATAGGCTTGAAATATCAGTAATTTTTCGGTTGGCGGCAACCAAATGCGACACGGTTGATTCGAACCTTTGCCATTCCACCGTATTCATGTGCAAGTTATGAAAGTCATCTGAAAACAAAACAGGTTTGTGCCCATGGTCATGGCTAATTGTGTGAACTTTGAAATCAAACAAAATGTGCATGAAGTTTAATACTTTAATAAAAAATAGCTTACGTAATAATAAACAGTCATGAATAACTAGTGCCAAACGTTTTTTTACATCAAATTTCGTACTTTGAAGAACCCTAAATAGAAAAGCAGGTCATGTTCCTGAGCCATTGAAGAGTTATAAAGGAGTTATATTATTATCATGTTGAACTTGCCCTGTTTTTTTTAAATACAACGTGTTTTCTAAGCATTTCCAGAATTATTATTAACAGCTTTTTTATGCCCTGGGAGCAGAGTATGTTTTCCACCCGAAAACATCCTAGGCCGAATGGGATCTTTGGATCTTTGGATAGCTAATGCTATACTTGTGCTCGCATGGAAAACTAGAGAGCCAAATGAGATGATACACTGAGATATTTATTAAAAAAATAATTAGTGCACTCTACTCTTAAATTTGTTACTTAGCAATACGAAAATTTTATGAAGTTTCATTGAAATTGGTTTAGTTTTAGTAGTTTGCATTTGTGTTTGAATGTAGTCCATGTGTGTAGTCCGAAAGTGAAAAGTTCGTTTCATTTTAACTTTTTAACTTCAATTTAATTTAGATTGTCTCGACTTCCCTGGGCATAAAAGTATCATCGTGCTAGCCTCATGATATACGTATGCAAAAATGGTAACATGGCTTAGAAACCTCCCAGTTAATAACTGTGGAAGTGCTTAATAAACACTAAGCTGTGAGGCGGCTCTGTCCCAGTGTGGGTATGTAATGCCAATAAGATGAAGAAGATTAATTTAGATTTATCTTAAAATCACTTTATTTTATTTCAAATCAATATATATTTCATACATAATACGGTGTCAACTCACTTCGAAACGCACTTTTGATAGAGGAGCCGGAGATCCATAGTGTAATATAAATATCAATCGACGAATCTATTGGTCTATGATTAATTGATTGGCCTATGATTGATTGATTGTCCTATGGTTAATTGATTGATCTATGATTGATTGATAGGTCTATAATATATTGGCCTATAATCGATTGACTGGTCTATCATTGATTGATTGATTGGCCTATGATTGATTGATTGATTGATCGGTTTATGATTGATTGATTTGCCTATGATTGCCCTATGATTGATTGATTCATGACTGATTTATTGGCCTATGACTGATTGATTGACCTATGATTGATTGGTTGGCCCATTATTGCTTGGTCTATGATTGATTGATTGGCCTATGATTAATTGATTGGTCTATGATTGATTGATTGGTTTATGATTTATTGATTGGCTTATGATTAATTGATTGTATGGTCCATGATTGATTGATTGGCCTATGATTAATTGATTGGTCTATGATTGATTGATTGGTTTATGATTTATTGATTGGCTTATGATTAATTGATTGGGCTATGATTGATTGATTGATCTACAATTGATTGATTGGCCTATGATTATTTGATTGGTCTATGACTTATTGATTGGCCTATGAATAATTGATTGGTCTATGATTGATTGATTGGTCTATGATTGATTGATTGTCCTATGATTGATTGATTGATCTGTGATTGATTGATTGGTTTATGACTGATTGATTGGTCTATGATTAATTCATTGGCCTATGATTGATTGCAGTGATGAACTTAATTTCACATTAAAAAATCACTTAAATAAAGAACTAAAATGATTCATTGCTTAATCTTCTTCTTCTTCTTCTTCATTGGCATTAATTCCCTCACTGAGGCATTGTCGTATCGTAGTTTAGTGATCATTCACTTCCACAGTTATTAACTGCGAGGTTTCTAAGCCAAGTTACCATTTCTGCATTTATATATCATGAGGCTAACACGATGATACTTTTATGCCCAGGGAAGTCGAGACAATTTCCAAACCGAAAATTGCCTAGACCGGCGACGGGAATCGAACCCAGCCACCCACAGCATGGTACTGCTTGGTAGCCGCGCATCTTACCGCACGGCTAAGAAGGGCTCCCTGCTTGATCTATGATTGATATTGATTGGCCTATGATTGATTTATTGGTCTATGATTGATTGATTGGCCTATGATTAATTGATTGGCCTATGATTAATTGATTGGCCTATGACTTATTGATTGGCCTATGATTAATTGATTGGTTTATGACTGATTGATTGATCTATGATTGATTGCTTGACCTGATTGATTGATTGGCCTATGATTAATTGATTGGTATATGATTGATTGACTGGTTTATTATTAATTGATCGCCCTATGATTGATATTGGTTGGCCTATAGTTGATTGATCCATGATTGATTGAGTTTTTTAATACTTTATTAACGAGATTTTGTATCTTAAAAATAAGTTCATCACGGGATTGATTGATTGGTTTATTAATAATTTATTGGTCTATGATTGATTGTTTCGTCTATGATTGATTGTCTATAATTGATTGATTGGTCTGATTGATTATTAGGCCTATGATTGAATGATTGGTCTATGATTGAAGTCAAAGTGCACTGGCGATATATTTGTAGTAAACCGATATAAAGTTCTTGATGAGCTCCAAGGACGATCAGTGATGCCTTTCCCCTTTAGAGTTTCGATGAATGTTCGTTTCTAACATCGTGATATGAGACAGTGCTTTCGGCATCGTTTTAGATTTTTCCTTCTGTGCCTCCGGGGGTTAAGAGTTCTGCATATGGTTGTGTTGTTTTCATAAATCACTATTGGTGGTTTAGTTAGTAGAGTTCTGAGTGATTCTGCCATCATTCTTCCCATTCGATTCAATCCTGTTGAAGGAAATAAATGTAGGTTAACTTAGAATAATTGAATGTAGTCCAAATGTTACCTGTAAATCAGGATGTCGCAGATTACCTTCACATTGGTAATATTTTTCACGCACACGTACTCTCAAAGACAGGAACAATTGGTCAATAGAATATCGAGCTTGCGGAGGAGCCTTCGTTTCTTCTGTTCTTTGTTATGCGCATATTTTTCTTGTTGCTCAAATCTAGTAGACTATTTTTCCTAATCATTCCCTACTGCATTCAATAATAGATTCCTTCAAGCCGGATGGATGGATATTGTTTGGTCTATGTGGTTCCACTTAACCTTGAATTTTGACACGTGTCGAAGCTCCAATAGCATATAGCTTACATCTTTCTACAAGGCGATCGGTTACAGCTAGCGCTGGAAGCTCCAGCTAGCGCTATTATACACAAACGATTCTCTGGGCTTAGGCGATGGACCCTTTTCTGACTCGTAGGTTGGAGAATGCCGAATCCATTTAGCTGGTGGTGGTTGATGTATTGGTCGTGTACGATCGTATAGACCCTGCTAGAATAGAATCGCATCAAGAAAATCAGTTAGTTCACACTTACCATTTAATTTTAAAAAGTATCATATTTAAATAATTTGTTCGTTAACAGTCTGAAAAAAGCGATACATTTTTCATAAGGTTACTTTTTCAAAGCATTGCATTTTGGAGCGGATTCGTTGCCGCAAGCGAGCGGCAAGTGTGAAATGAATAGAAACTGAAGATTAGCAGCCGAAGAAAGCCAATAAATTAAGTTGTCAAGTTGCTAAGTTAGGTCAGTGCTCTTGAACAGTGTGCAGTGTTCAGAACGTTTTGAACACGAACACGTGTTCTCGTATTCAGATGCATCGATGCCTTTAGGATTGCCACTCGAAATTTCTTCGGGAATTCCTTCACAAAATAACTTCATGAAATTCCTTCGACAATCTCCAGGTACCTGAGGGATTCGTTGTCAGGAAGAGAGAGTTGGACGACGGTTCAACACTTCGATTGGAAGATCTTCTTCTTCTTCTCCATGGCTCTACAGGCCATCTGGAACTTGGCCTGGCTTTTCAACTTAGTATTCTATTAGCATTTCCTCAGTTATTAATTGTAAGCTTTTCTATGCCCGCCATTGCAAGAGTATGTATCTTGTGTGGCAAGTACAATGGATACACTATGCCCAGGGTGTCGAGAAAGTTTCCAACCCGAAAACACAAGACCGGACCGAGAATCAAACTCGCCATCCCCGGATTGGCAATCCTACGCCTTTGCTCGCAAGGCTACTGAAGACCCCTCGACTGGAAGATGCTACGGTGAAACTAGAGCCTGGATACTATCTAGGCCTCTAAGTGAGACGGTTCTTTATTGAAAAACTGGAGACACGTGCTCCAGATATTCCGGAGGTGGCAGTATTGAAGTCTAATGGACCGCTATCAAGAATCAATGCTTGAACAATCCCAGTCAATCATTCAGTTAATTCTTTGTGCAATTTCACTGATTCTGGTCAATCACGGAGTAGCAACCATAGATATGTGTAGTCAGTCAAAGCTAAAGCTAAAAGCTAAACTAAGCTAATGGACCGCTATCAAGAATGGCTTTACCTGGCAGATATGGGCGAACTGCGCACCCAGAGAAAACAATGGATAACCGATGAGACATGGAGGAAGGTATAGCCGCGATAGAGCGAACAATAACCAGAGAAGTCAAAGATTTAGCACGCCAACGATACTCGGGTTTGGAGAAGGAACTGAAACGGTCATGTCGACGGGACAAGCGAGCGGGGGTGGACTCTCTGGTTGACGAAGGAGAGATAGCCGCAGCAACCGGGGACATTTGTCTCCTCTACGATATCTCACGACGCTTAAGCCGTAGATGAATGCAACGATGCCTGTGAAAGACGCAAATGGTCAGTTATTGACCGAGTCAACCAAAGAATGAAATAGAACCAAGCTCCAGGGGCCGATCACATATCAGTCGAGGTGCTCAATGCTGACCCCATGCCATCCGCTTAACTACTGCACCGTTTATTTCGTAATATCTGGGACACCGCAACCGGTCGACTGAAGGCAAGGTATCTTAGTGAAGGTGCCCTAAAAAGGTGGCCTGACTGTATGCACTGGCGAGGCATTATGTTGCTGTGTACCGTTCTCAAAGTTCGATGCAAAGTTATTCTAGCCCGGATTCAGGAGAAGATCGCTGCGAATCTCCGGTCCATTCCGTATCGGAGGATCCTGCGTGGACCGTATTGTCACGCTTCGCATCATTCTGGAGCAGGTTAACGAATTCCAAGAGTCCTTTTACTTGATATTCATTGACTACGAAAAAGCTTTTGACCGTCTCAATCAAGATAATATGTGGGGCGCCCTGAGACGCAAGGGGGTGTGATATTCCGCTCAACGGCGCTCTGATATGCTCTGAGCACTCTTCCTCGGCAGGTTTAGTCATCAAAACCAAATCGTTCGATGTAAACACGGCGACAACTTACAGTTTTATAGTAGCAAGGCAATCAGAGAAGAATGTTGAAAGCTTTCAATATCTTGGTAGCAAAATAGCGTCACTGCCGTCATACGCATGTTTGTCCCATGTTTGCTGGGATTTCCTATGTACATGGGACAATTATGCGTAGAACAACAGTGCAGGTATTCATCAACAGATGTCCGCGATAAATAATTCGTGCCTGGTGGCCTCACAACTGGATCTCAAACAAAGAGCTTCATCGTCGTTGTCACCAG
This sequence comes from Armigeres subalbatus, assembly GCF_024139115.2. NCBI lineage: Eukaryota > Metazoa > Arthropoda > Insecta > Diptera > Culicidae > Armigeres > Armigeres subalbatus. The sequence continues at coordinate 172,994,640 of NC_085141.1, read as the reverse complement.
AGGCCGATAGCAACAGAAATTTGGGATCGGAAGTGAGACTGGGTAAGACACACTTTGCGTAGGGGCGGGAAACGAATTCTATAAACAAGCATTAAACTGGAACCCCCTGGGACATCGCAGCAGATGCAGACCCAGAGGCTCAAGTCGACCGAAATCTAGCCTGGCAACCGTTTCGGTCTGACCTACAAATCAAAATTGAAATAACTCGTGTAGGCTCATTTTTCGTCCGTTTGCATGAAATTTTCAGGAAAGAAGCGTCAACATGTCTATTTTTTGGTACATGACTTGATTTGACCATGGTGCCAATCCGGCAGGATTTATTGAGGGGGGTCCTGGGTCAGGTGCAGTCAAAAACGGGTCATGTTTTTTTTAAAAAACCATTGATAAATGAACGAAAGTGCCCAGAATGTTGATGCAAACGTGGTCAATCATCATTGACTAGCATCAGAAGTAAGTTTTGATACAATTGGATCACCAGGACATGGTTCCGGATGTTCCGGGAACCTGGTTCCCTGGGGTAGTGGACACTTTTCATGTGGTATAAAACCCAGTCTTGCGACATATCAAACTTCATGATTTTGGAAGACAATCTCCTTAGATGAGTTTTTGAAAGGTTTTGGATACATTGGTCGCGGCCGAAAGTGTTCCCGGAAACCTGGTAAACTGCAGGACCCATCTTGCGACATATCAAACTCCATGATTTTGAAGGACAAGCCCAATAGATGAGTTTTTGAGAGGTTTTGAACACATTGGCCACATCCGGAAGTATTCCCGGAAACCTGGTTCTCTCAATAAAGTGGACAAATCTCGCCTAGTACCAAAACCTTGCTCAATAGATGAGTTTTCAGAGGTTTTGAACACATTGACCACGTTCAGAATTGTTCCCGGGAACCTGGTTCCCTCAAGAAAGTGGACAAATCTCGCCTAGCACCAAAACCCATCTTGCAACATATCACACTCCATGATTTTGAAAGACAAGTTCAATATATTAGTTTTTGAAAGGTTTTGGATACATTGGCCACGTCCGGAAGTGTTCCCGGCGGCATGGTTCCCCAGAAACGGACAAATTTCGATTAGCACCGTAACCCATCTTGATCCATGATTTTGAAAGACAAGTTCAATACTTGCATTTTTCTAAAAGATTTTTGACACATTGGCCACGTCCGGAAGTGTTCCCGGGAACCTGATTCCCTCAGGGATGCTTTTGAAAGACAAGCCCAAAAGATGAGTTTTTGAGAGGTTTTGGATACATTGACCACATCCGGATGTGTTCCCGGGAGCCTGTTTCCTTCAAGAAAGTGGACAAATTTCGATTAGCACCGAAACCAATCTTGCGACATATCAAACTCCATGATTTTGAAAGACAAGCTCAATAGATGAGATTTTCAGAGGTTTGAACATATTGGCCACGTCCGGAAGTGTTCCCGGGAGCCTGGTTTTCTCAGGGAAGCGATCAAATTTCGATTAGCCCTGAAACCTATCAGGCGACATATCAAACTTCATAATTTTGGAAGATAATCTCAACAAATGAAATTTTGAGAGATGTTGGACACATGCGGCCACGTGCGGAGCCTGGTTTCCTCAGGAAAGTACACAATTTGGATTAGCTCTGAAACCCATCTTGCGACATGTCAAACTTCATGATTTTGAAAGATAAGCTCACAAGATGAGCATTTCAAGCGTTTCGGACACATTGGCCACGGCCGGAAGTGTTCCCGGGAACCTGGTTAACTGCGGGACCCATCTTGTGACTTATCAAACTCCACGATTTTGAAAGACAAGCTCAATAGATGAGTTTTTGAGATGTTTAAGACACATTGGCCACGTCCGGAAGTGTTCCTTGGATCCTGGTGCTCTGAGGGGAGCGATAACATTTTGATTAGCTACGAAACTTATCTTGCGACATATAAAACTCCATGATTTTCACTATCATAAGATGAGTTTAGTACAATTCCATTTAATTCCACCACGTCGTAGTGGAATTAAATGGAATTGTACTACAGGCAAGCCTCCATGAGTCGATGTTCTATGACTCGATATCGACTCAATTGCTTCCTTGATTCATTATTATTCAATAATAAAAAAAAAATATTGTCGGGGTTACTTTGGTCCCTTCAAACGGCTACTTGAAGGATTTTCTATTCCACATCTCGATATTTCCATGAGTCGACGGTCCCTTCAATATCGACTCAAGGAGGTTATACTGTATACTCGTCTTATGACAGTAAAAACATTCCACTAAAAAAAGTTAAATAATTTTCTTGGTTCATGATTTTGAAAAACAAGCTCTATAGATAATTTTTTAATATTTTTTGGACACGTTGGCCACGTCCGGAAGTGTTCATGGGAAAGTGCACACATTTTTATTAGCTCAGAAATCTATCTTGCTACGAATCAAACTTAGATTTTGAAAGTCAAAACAAGATGAGTTGATGCTCTCAAGTTCAGACATATTGACCGGACTCTTTGCTGAGCTTGTCTTTCGTAATTATGTAATTAATTATTTCGTAAAATGGGATTCGAGGCAAATATAAATTTGTCCACTATACTGATGGATCCGGGTCTCCAGTTAGCCTTGCGAGAAAAGACGTAGGATTGTCAATTCGGAGATGGCGAGTTCGATTCTTGGTCCGGCCAAGGATGTTTACGGATGGGAAACATTATCGACTTCTTGGGCATAGTTTATCAATTGTACTTGTCACTTGGTTTGTCTTTCTAAATAATGAATTCTAATGTATCGCAAAGTAGGTTTCGTGGTTAACTAAAAATCCTCCAATTCCTTGAGAGAACCAGGCTGCAGGGAACACTCCATATGGCCGATATGGTCAAAGTTTCAAATTAATCTATTGAGCTTGTCTTTCAAAGTCATGGTGTTCGATACGTCGAAAATTGGGTTTCGGCGCTAATTGTTATTTGCCTACCTCACTTAGCGAATCAGGTCTCCTTGACTTCCGGATTTGGATTCAGGTTCTCAGGAACGTTTTCGAACGTGGTCAATGTGTCCGAACCCCTCAAAACCTCATCTATTGAGCTTGTGATTCAAAATCATGGAGTTTGACATGCCGCGAAATGGGTTTCCGTGCTAATCGAAATTTGTACGGTCCACTGAGGGAACCAGGTTCCTGGGAACACTTACGGACGTGGCCAATGTGTCCAAAAATTTATCAAAAATTCATGTATTGAGCTTATCTTTCAAAATCATGGAGTTTGACATGTCGCAATATGGGTTTCGGTGCTAATCGCAATTTGTCCGGTCTCCTGAGGGAACCAGGTTCCCGGGAACACTTCCGGACGTGGCCAATGTGTTAAAAATCTCTAAAAAAATTGATGCATTGAGCTTGTCGTTGGGGCCCTCCTTAGCCGTGCGGTAAAATGCGCGGCTACAAAGCAAGATCATGCTGAGGGTGGCTAGATTCGATTCCCGGTGCCGGTCTAGATAATTTTCGGCTTGGAAATCGTCTCGACTTCCCTGGGCATTAAAGTATCATCTTGCTAGCATCATAATATACGAATGCAGAAATGGTAACTTGGCTTAGAAACCTCGCGGTTAATAACTGTGGAAGTGCTTAATGAACGCAAGCTGCGAGGCGGCAATGTCCCAGTGGGGGATGTAATGCCAACGAAGAAGAAGAAGAAGCTTGTCGTTCAAAATCATGGAGTTTGATATGTCGCAAGATGGGTTACGGTGCTAATCAAAATTTGTCCGCTTCTGAGGGAACCAGGCCGCCGGGAACACTTCCGGACGTGGCCAATGTATTCAAAGCCTTTAAAAAACTAATATATTGAGATTGTCTTCCAAAATTATGAAGTTTGATGTGCCGCAAGATGGGTTTCGGCGCTAATCGAAATTTGTCCACTTCCTTGAGGGAACCAGGTTCCCGGGAACACTTCCGGACGTGGCCAATGTGTTCAAAACCTCTGAAAAACTCATCTATTGAGCTTGTCTTTCAAAATCATGGAGTTTGATATGTCGCAAGCAGTCTTCCCACGAACCTGAACGGAGTTCAACTTAAGTATATTTTTCTTTACTTGAGTTGAACACTAAACCCGCATCGCTGCTGTACTCAGGTTCGGGTGTATACCGTGTACCGAGCGGTACATGTTGAAACTGAAGTACAAAACTTCGGTTCGAACTGTGGTGCACCAAACACAAACGAACTATGTCCGAGCGAAAGACGAAGTATGTTACTGTAAACTTCGACGAAAAGAAGCGAAGGGAGAATGGGAGAAACAGCTGAAAAGATTAGAGTTGAATGCTAGTGTTCTGAACCAGCGTTCTTTTTATATGCCGAAAGAAAAGTTAGAATCATTTTGTTTTTATTTGTTTTATTTTAGTCAGAGAATCGAAAAGAATAATAAAAGCAAACAGCATGAATGTTGGCAAGTTCAGCAAAAGTCCGGAATACTATCTTACAACTTCTGCTGGTATCTCTGAATCGCATCTGGCAGAAGGTCTTTGTTGCATCGAATAATTAGCAAATCATCCAATCTTTTTGAGGACATATTCAGACGATGATCTTCCAGTAGCAGTTTCACTGCTGAAAAACAGCGCTCTACAGTTACCTGTGTCACGGCAGCAGACAGAACTACCATGGCAATTTCATATAGTTCTGGATCCTCGTAACGTTTAGCTTCCCAGTATTTTAAAATATCTGTCGATGATGGCAGTCGAGTTTTTGTGTTTGCTAGCTGGATCAATTTTACCTTTAGATCGATTTGTGAAAAACTGACTGAGGTCGATGCCACACTACACTCCTGCTGCAACATATCTTCGAAGTCGTCATGTTGGCCTTGGCCTGATGTATTTTGTGGTGAAACCTCGGGAAGCGTATTTTTCACAGTCTTAAGCAAATTCGCAACCTTGAGCACATGATCCTATTTGAAACAAATGAAAAGAATTTTTAACACATTTCCGATAAAAAAATATCACTTCCACTCCTATGCATCTGGGCTAGGGTGGCTCAAATTAGTGAAAAAGTGTATAGAAAAGTGAAATAAATTGATCGAGGTGATTTACTTATGACCAGTACTATTTATATATATAACTCTTAAATATTACGAAATTAATGATATATACTCACAATTGCCTGAAGCTTGTCTTCTCTTGAGAAAAAGGGAGAATCCAGAAAGCACCAACGCTGATCAAATAAAATTGCTGCCCTGAATGCATTATTCTGCACGAGATTCTTCAAACGTTTTTCGAGCGCCTCATGTAGGCCTTTAGCGAAAGGGTTGTCAGAGGGAAGTTTTTTTACGTGGAATTGGCACTGTTTGATAATCTTGAGCAGATCTCCCATTACAATATTATCATTTTGCAGTTTTATTAATGCACCATATATTTCGTCAAACGCATTTTGAAACTCCTTCATTTTAGTCCAGGTCCCTTCCGAAATTCTCAGAGCGGAACATTTGGCTGCAATTTCTTTCACCATTATCTCATGCTTTAGAATACTTTCTATCATATCCCAGGTAGACGACCATCTTGTCTCAACATCAATTTTTGGAAGAGAAACTTTGGCAAGATCAAACAGTGCTCGGTATTCCATGCGTTTCGCCATTTTAACAATCTTTCGTACCTCTTTCAGCCAATCGTCGCTAACCGTTGCCAGGGCGTCTTTTACAACAAGATTGAAAGTGTGCGCACCACACTTGATGGATTCAATGCACCCTTCTCCATTGTCGATGATTTCATCAACAGTTGTTATCAAATTATCCACGTCCTCATCATTCTCGGCAATTGTTCTTTCCAGATCTATTTCGATGTCCTCTTCTCCGGAAATTATCGTTGGATCCTCCGCGATTTCAAGCTCCTGCTGCTTCCGCATATTTTCAGTACATTTGACCATGTTCTTACCATTATCGGTAGTCGATGCGTAAACATGTTTTAGGTTCAGTCTGAATCGGGTTAGCACTTTGTTAATCCTTTCTTTTATATTTTCTGCGGTTTGACGCACTGTCATTTCTTCTACTGACAGGATCCTCGATACGATTTTGCCGTTTATAGCATATTGTACCGATATCCCCAAAAATTTTCGGTTCCGCCGACACGCTCCGTCAAACTTGAGGCAAACCAATGTGTTTTGCATTTCTGCTGAAATCATTTCACGGACCCTTACAGCGACATCGTCGATCAAGACCACAACAGCATCCGTGTGGCTGGGGAGTCCAAGTGCCTTTGCCAGCACCCCAGCAGTTTTCTTGAATCCAGAACTGTCGAAGTAATTAAGAGCCACCCCTGAAAATGCTGCCGTTTCGACCAATCCTGAAACAAACTCGTCCGGATCTATCTCAACAGGTACAGTTTTGGATTTCTTCGATTTCGGCTCGTTATCTTTATTGCAGCTCTTGTTTGTCTTGTAATGGTCAAGTCCTACCGATTTAGCAACATCTGGATGTAAATTTGCGATGTGCCTTTTCAAGCAATTCAGTGCACCTTTGAAGCTTACGCCACATTGGTCAATTGTACATATGTACAGACCATTCTCTGTGTCATGCTTGAAAAACTTTTGCTTGATGTCAAGCTTTGTTTGCGACATTTTGTTGTTAAACCTGGTAAATTGGATAACTGATTAGGACTTCTTCCTCTTTATTAATTCATATGGGCTGATATACAGCATTTAACGTGTATTTATTTCAAAATAATTCGTAAAAAAATTAAAAGCCATTTACTTTTTTGCACATGAGTTATTTTTTATTTTTTGTAAAAATCTGAAAATTTTATATAGATTTAAAAAAAGATTATATCTTTTCCAGTGAATGTCCACTGTTTAAATAATAATTCCTTATTATTGTAATACAGGTAAGCAACGCCTGACAGATTTAAATACAATTTGTCATTACAATAATGCTAAAAGTGTAATAATTCTAATTATTATTATTATTATTTGTTTATTCAATTCGCAACTTAAGACATACTGCCTTTGTAACATAACATAGAAGAAAATAGAATAAGTGTCACGTTTTAATTGAACAATATTTGAAAAACTAACAATTAATAACTTGCTTTAAAGTTTACTTACACGAAGTGCTCAAAACATCTACGCCTAAATCCCATCCCTGACGAATTTATAGTGAGTTCATTTGGTAACGAGTTCCAATATGCATTATTTTTTTAAATTTATTTTAGAATGCCTTCGTATTCTGAATAAATGCCACAGCTATTAAAACTGCTTTTAGAACAAAAAAAAATATTTAAAAAGAAGTCGCTAAAAAAATATTAATTCTATCACCATTTCAACAAAATCCATAGTAAAAGGAAAAATCAGTGTCTTTAAACAATATATATAGTGATAGTGACATTTAACAAACGTTTTGTATTGATTCACACGACATTTAACATTACTGATGAATAAACATAGGGGCCCTCCTTAGCCGTGCGGTAAGACGCGCGGCTACAAAGCAAGACCATGCTGAGGGTGGCTGGGTTCGATTCCCGGTGCCGGTCTAGGCAATTTTCGGATTGGAAATTGTCTCAACTTCCCTGGGCATAAAAGTATCATCGTGTTAGCCTCATGATATACGAATGCAAAATGGTAATCTGGCTTAGAAACCTCGCAGTTAATAACTGTAGAAGTGCTTAATGAACACTAAGCTGCGAGGCGGCTCTGTCCCAGTGTGGGGATGTAATGCCAATAAGAAGAAGAAGATGAATAAACATGTCTAAAAACGCATTCGGCTCAAGCCTCTGACTTTTCAAACCATGCTGCCAACGCACTGCGCACGCGACGTCACAGATACTAACGCAGCTTGCGGGTTGAAAACATTCTCATCTGATTTTGCTGGCGAGTATTATTTTCAACCAGTCGCTGGTTTGGTGGTAGTGCCATGATCCGAGTACGCAATCGCATTGAAAAAAGCACTATCCATATACTTCGGCACTCATAATGGTGCATCTTATCGTAGGTGTTAAATCGCTGAATAAATAGCATTTTGTTGGTTGCTCTCCAGACATTTTTTTGGTTCCTCCCAAAAATTTGGAAGCCATATATTAGCGAAATTTAGATGTTACCCAAATTATATGTTGATCACCAATGCTTTAACGAGTAACAAGAATGAGGATTCATTGCAGTGCGGCTCTTCAAAAGGATCAGCTTATTGATGCGCTTGTGGATATTTGTTGTATTGTTATGGTATTTACAAAAGATATTTTAGTTACTAGATAAAGATTGTCGCTTCGGTTCCCTTTGTTCTGCTGTCCGAAACATGTGTGGTACATACCTGTCAAATCGTATGGATTTTTCTTCTTTGACATTTAGCTCCCCTATCCTCGCCAGCAAAAGATGTTCCGGACAGCGACGACAGCGACAATCTTTATCTAGTAACTAAAATATCTTTTGTATTTACTCACCCTCAACGCCACCCTGGTAGTGTGATGAAATCTCAATATTCACTTTTTCGTAACCACAGATTAGAGCCACTTATCAATAAAGTTCACTATTCACTAGCTTATAGACGCAAATTGCCGCCGCAAACCAAAGCACTTGAGCAGAATACATGCACAGCACACGAAGCGACAAACTAAACTAAGTGTAAAACACAACACGTCAGGTGTACCCTTACCGTACCAAAGTTTGAACTTGGGTTTGAAAATGAACTCGAACTCAAGTTCGGGTTTGAGTATATCATCGTGCGTTGCGGTTCGAACGGAAGGAGAGAGTACAAACCGAGGACGCGTACTCTTGTACCGAGCGAGTTTGATGTTTGTTGGGAAGACTGGTCGCAAGATTGGTTTCGGTGCTAATCGAAATTTGTCCACTTCTTTGAAGGAACCAGGTTTCCGGGAACACTTCCGGCCGTGACCAATGTATCCAAAACCTTTCAAAAACTCATCTATTGAGATTGTCTTCCAAAATCATGAAGTTTGATATGTCGCAAGACTGGTTTTTACACCACTTGAAAAGTGTCCACTACCCCAGGGAACCAGGTTCCCGGAACATCCGGAACCATGTCCTGGTGATCCAATTGTATCAAAACTTACTTCTGGTGCTGGTCAATGATGATTAACCACGTTTGGATCAACATTCTGGGCTCTTTTGTTCATTTATCAATGGTTTTAAAAAACATGACCCGTTTTTGACTGCACCCCCCAGAACCCCCCAGACATGATGACGCTTCTTCCCTGAAAATTTCATGGCAATCGGACGAAAAATGAGCCCACACGGGTTATTTTAATTTTGATTTGTAGGTCAGACCGAAACGGGTTAAACCGATAGCTGGAAATCGCTCAGGATGGAAATTCAAGTCGGCCCTTTGCAACACTGGAGGTGTACAGGACCCATAAGTAAAGTAATAACTTTATAAATCCTATAGGCAAAAATGCCGCAAATACAACGTGCCCCTACATAATCTATTTATCGACTTCAACGCCGCATATGATACAATCGATCGGGACCAGCTATGGCAGCTATAATGCACGAAACGAATTTCCGGATAAACAGATACGGTTGGTCAAGACGACGATGGATCGGGTGATGTGCGTTTCAGGGGCATTCTCGAGTCCATTTGAAACGTGCAAAGGATTACGGCAAGGTGATGGCCTTTCGTGTCTGCTATTCGCTTTAGAGGGGGTAATACGAAGGTCAAGGATCGACACGAGTGGTACGATTTTCACGAAGTCTGTCCAGCTATTTGGTTTCGCCGACGACACGTAACTTTGAGAAGATGGAGGAAGCCTACATCAGATTGAAAATGGAAGCTAAACGGATTCTATCGGTGGTGACGAAATCGAGGTGGTTGAAGAATTCGTGTACATGTGCTCACAGGTGACCTCCGATAACGATACCAGCAGAGAAATTCGGAGACGCATCATAGCAGGAAATCGTAACCGATCAAATAGAGATCGCCGCCGTACCAAACTGACTATCTATAAAACGCTTATTATACCGCTAGTTCTCCAAGGACACGAGACCTTGACGATGCTCGTGAAGGACCAACGCGCACTAGGAGTTTTTGAAAGGAAAGTGCTGCGTACCATCTATGGTGGGGTGCAGATGGCGGACGGTACGTGTAGGAGGCGAATGAACCACGAGTTGCATCAGCTGTTGGGAGAACCATCCATCGTTCACATCGCGAAAATCGGAAGACTGCAGTGGGCCGGGCACGTAGCCAGAATGTCGGACAGCAATCGGGTAAAAATGGTTCTCGACAACGATCCGACGGGAACAAGAAGGCGAGGTGCACACCGAGCCAGGTGGATCGATCAAGTGGAGGACGACTTGCGGACCGAGCTGAATGGAGAAGACTTTTAAGCCCCAAACGCATGTAACCGTCGGTTACAAATCCTACTTGTAGCTCCACCACAAGTTCCATTTTCCCGAATTCATAATTAACCAGTGTTCCACCCAAAGTAAAATGTAAGTACTGTTCCTGCCGAGTATGTGTACCCCCTGCCGACAAGTGGCGATGTTTATGCTCAAAATCATAGCAATAACGACCCTGTAGATTCCAAACCCAAAGTCCCTGAGTTGGCAAGTTTCAATTGGCGCCTGACTAAACCAAAATGATTTTGAATTTTCATTTCCCCCGGTGGGGACGAGAAAAACAAAGCCCTATTTGTTTTTGGTAACTTGCTTCGTTCTCCAAACGAAGGTTCTTTTGGAACAGTTGTTTTGAAAAGTGATAAATTTCTCAGAAATTTATTCCCCAAATGCGTTTCAAAGCGCAGTTTAATAAATTAGGAAACGCTTGAACAAATTTTAGGATATTTCAATTAGCGGCCCATTAAACGATAGTGTATTGCGTACTTAATTAGATTTTCATTCATTCGCGTAGAAACGCCGGATGATTATTCATTCACAATGGGAAATCTCAATAGCATATTGAGCAAACCCGATAAAAAGCTCATACGGCGCGGAACTCGACGTGAAAGTAAACCAATAGCGCGATTAAAATGATCGATATTGTCTACGGCGGTAAACAAACGCGAAATATGCGCCAAAACGGCAGCACTAATGACGATTGATCGCGGACGTTTTCTCGTTCGTTTTAGTTCCATCGACAGATCAAGTAGTTAGCTCGTTAAAAGTATTTCCGAATCCGTGTAAATTCCACGCCCGTAATCAGTGGCACCTATTTCGACTATTTCATTCGTTTACATTTATCATGTTGACAAATAACAACGCATTTACCGGACGCGTCGACATTCAGACTAAGGATATTTTCCTGAAAAAAGTATGAAAACAACCTACAATGACTTTTATTTTTTTCTCCTGAAATACAGCGAGAGTATTAAAAAGTATTTTTCTCGGGTCACCACCTGAGGGTTAATCCGGATGAAACAATCCGATCAAATTTGTAGCGGACCCATCCTTTCCACAGGATGTGTGCTCTGCTGGTAATGATTCCCATCTTCTTCTAACGGGACCAGTTCGAGGAGAACTGGCGCTGCCGGCAATCCCGTCCCAAATATTCGGCGGACGATCAAAATTCCGAATCTGAAACCGAAACTGGTCATTGAAGTTTCTTCAGATCAGTCGTATTATCTCATTAATTACTCACCATTCAGATGTCCGGACGCGGATGTTAATGAATGAGGTTGAGATTCTGAAAAAAAAGCAACCAATTAGATACCTTTGTTTACAAAAAACATTTCTCTTACCAGGTGAATACCAATTATCCTCGGCCGCGAAAAGGAGATGCATTTCTCACCGTTGCCATTTACCGACAAATGGGAACCCGGCCGAGTAGTTTTCGGTTCACGAAACCGGTTAACCCGCGGAAAATCGTCATATAACGCGCGATTGGTGTAAGATTCACCTGGGAAAAACGGAGAATCGCGAAATCGTTTTTGTTTTGACTCGCGTCGAAAGGTAAACATTGGTTTATTAGTCAATGGTTTGACAGTTCCGAAGGCAGAACTGAGTTACCATGTTTGTATCTTTCCTTCCTCGCATGAGTGATGAAGATTTAAGATTTGCAAAGGGCTAATGATGTGCATAAAATGCTAAAACCCGTAAATAAAATTTACTCTAATGAAAATTCAATCATTTTGGAAGGAGGGACGATGGGGTATTGTAACCGTCGGTTACAAATCCTACTTGTAGCTCCACCACAAGTTCCATTTTCCCGAATTCATAATTAACCAGTGTTCCACCCAAAGTTAAAATGTAAGTACTGTTCCTGCCGAGTATGTGTACCCCCTGCCGACAAGTGGCGATGTTTATGCTCAAAATCATAGCAATAACGACCCTGTAGATTCCAAACCCAAAGTCCTCGAGTTGGCAAGTTTCACGCAATATAACGGAACGGCGACGGAAACGGCAAATTTGACAGAAAATATATGGACTAACTGTCAAATTTTCCGTTTCCGTCGCCGTTCCGTTGTATTGCGTTTGGGGCTTTATGCACTGCACAGGCCACTCCGGCCTTAGTCTGAAAATAAATAAAAGGCACAAAACAGATAGGCATCATAGGACAAACTGCTATTTTCAAAGTAAGCTCTTTGTGTACATATCAACAATTGACGGGCGGCACTCCCATATATCCAAGGCGAAAGTAAGAGACAGCAAAGCATGCGATGCTGCTCTGTCTTATAAATACGCGTTGTTCATTGAAGCTTGCCTTCCACCGCGAGGATCGCTAGCGTTTGGAAATCATGGAAGGACCACATTCTAGGGCAAAGCTGCCTATGTGTTATATAATAGGTCTTAAAATATCCACCACATTAAATCATCGCGCATATGCTAGCGCTGCCAAACGGATTAATTCCCAACTATTCTGCATTTTAGGTTAAAGGTCTGGATGTTCTGAACAAGTTTATTGAAGATTGTAAGCGTTTATTTCCTTAGCTTTTAGAGATGATAACCATAATAAATACAAAAAGTGTAGTACAAAATACAACGCACGCGTGCTCGTGTTACAAAAATGGGCGGGCGTTCTGAAAAGGTTAAGTATGCCAAAAGGAATTCCCTTTTGATTCTAAAACGATGCTCTTCGGGATCCCAATATGTTTCCCTTTGAAGTACCTAGAAGACATTAAGCTGCGCTTTTGTCTTTCTCGTACAACAAAGTTGTACCGAAAGGCTATCATTTCACTCCGAGAACGAACTTTTTTTTAGAAGGCTCGTAGACCCATAGTGTTAAATACCAATCGACTCAGCTCGACGAACTGAACATGTCTATCCGTCCGACCGTGTTTCTTTTCCTCCCACTTCGGTTTCGACTTCCCATAAGAATATTCAGTCACAATACTAGTGTTAGTCATAATGCGAAAACATAAAAGGTAACTTGATTTAAAATCCCGCAGTTATAACTGCAGGAGTCGTAATGAACACTAAGGGTGAAATCAGTAGTGATTCAGTTTGGTTGCAAATTTTCGAATACTATTCTAGTTTGAATATGAGCCAAAATAGAACAAACTCACAGGCTTCCACAGCAGTGTTCTATTCATGTTTGATTTTTTTTCCATTAAATGAAATGATTATGTTGCTGCTGAGGAAGGTGCGGTTAATGCAAAGTGGATTGATCTGTACATAAAATGACGCATTCATACACCAAAACAATTGAAAAATATTTGAATCTCGTGATTCATTCGTGGTTCAAATCTGCAGAAAATAGAACTGAGCGGTATAACAGTTTTAAGCTTTTGAATCTCGACTGTTATAAAAAATGAATCTTGAGCCACTGCTGGGAAAGTGCATGATTCAGATTCATATTCAAACTGACAGCCCCGAACGATTTGAATCACTGCTGATTTTACTCTAAGCCGCAAGATGGGAATTTTCAAATTGCGGGTAACCAGGGTAAGATGGTTCATGTGAATTGACCGGAAAGTCTGTAATTACTTGAATTGAAAATAATTTACCAATTCACTCTTTGAACTAAACTGAATCGAGATCAATAAAAACAATCAAGTTTAACCACGTCAAACTCGAATAACTAAACCCAACGTATTTATGAAAAATAAGCGCTTTACAAATCATATTACAAGTTCAGAATAATCAGTTTGTAATAAAACCGTAAATATATCAGGAACCGGAAGACATAATAAATACGATTGAAAATCGAAGTGAGCTGAACCAACGAATCGAGTTTTCTCCCATTTCCCAGTAGTTCGAATTTATGCCATAGTTGTGCGTTTATATACGTACTATTCGGGAGGCAATTGCGACATCCGTAAATGAGAGAAATTTTAATTGTCGCGTGAGCTCATAACGATTTTCAACTGGAACCGCAATAAACTATTTCGGAAAACTACTCACCTGATGGCTTACTCTTGCGATCCAGATGTCACTGTTCCCATTTATTTTTCGCATGCTCGCCAGGTTCTCAACAGAGTTTGCGCTACCGGTCATGTCCTAGTTTCTGAAGTATAAATTTCATATAAATAATATTAATCAACAGCATTACCGTACCTGCGTACCTACTATTCCGAGAGATGTCTTTGCCAAACGGTTTTGAAATAATGTTTCCGATAAATTTCGGTAGAATACGATCGTCAACATAGATTCCGGCCATACCATAGCCTACTAAACCAAGATATGTCAGTCGCTTTTTTCGGTTTATTTCCGGGAGTTTAGCACTGCAGTCCCATTCCCATAAGGCGAGGCAAGCTAACTGCTCTTGTTTTTTTACATCGAAGAATCGGTCCAGACTGCGCCGTTTGTTTAAAAGTAAGCAATTCATTCGCGGCTCAACAGTTTATGTGAGCTTTCACCTGGATGAATAACGGGGTGCTGCTGCAACGCCAAACTGTCCGATGCAAAGCCAAAGATTCTATTTACTACAGCAGCTACTGTAACATGCTGGACATCCACTGTAGGTTGTATGCTCCACCCGCAGCAGCCGCAGATGGTTGATGTATCGAGCCGGTCCCATTTTGGAAGCGGTTTTAGGTTACCTATCCTTCGCACGACCCGTATCGCCTTTCAATCGGACGGGCCTCATAAATCGTGATATAACTTATTCACTATTTAACTAAATAAATATTCTACAAACTTTAATTAGTCGCAAGACGTAAGACCACAATTCAATTACTAAAGTAAACAAAGAGTTTGACACCTCGCATTGCCGATTTTTGACAGCAACAAAATGTCAGACCATCGAGAGGGGTAAGCCAACTGTCGCGAAATTAAATGTAATTCGTCACTCCCGAGGGGTATTTTTCGTAAAATAAAGAAGAAGACATGGTGCCCGAAATTACAACAGTTTGTACCGGACATTGAGGTCTATGTATTCGTCAATGGTTATACTCTTATAAACATATTTTTAATGTCTGCTTCTTCTGTGTGCCCGGATGGACAAAGATGTATGATAACTAATAGTAGAAATAAATGGAAGAAAAGAAAGATATATGTCTGGCACGATTCAGGGGTATGCATTTGAATATTACTCACAATTTTTCTCCGGGGCACCGTTTTTCGTAATATATATGACCAGCATATGCGCGTTGTACAACAATAATTATTACTGCTGCAATGTGCATTATGTGAAACTCTGGAATGCTGCAGAAAATTGTTTTCTTATAGACGGGAGCAATTCGTTTTCTTGTAAATTTTCTCCAATGGTATTTTTAATGTAAAATCCTTATGAATTCGTGGTCACAGGGTGATGTAAAAAACCAAAAGGCAAGCCAATAGCCGTCTTAATGATCATCTAACAGCCGCGCAACTGACTTAAAAGTTAGGATCTGCCATCCTCTGAGATAACCTGAGAGTTACCTCAACGACATCATGGACAAACACTGCAAGTTTCTAAAGAGTGTTGAACGGGGGGAAGATTGAATTCTCAGGTAAACTACAATACATAATCACGGAAGGGCTTGGGAAGGAATAGCGGTCTGACAGTTGTTGATGCTTAACACTCGAGAAAATTTCATGAAATTTATTATGAGGATGAAGAGAGAAAAAACCTTACCAAATTAATGAATCGCTCTTAGTTTTTTAATGAAACGATTTGAAATAAATCGCAGAACGATAGGACTAAAATGAAACAGGAATTCCAAAGTAGTATACAATTTAATATAACCTAAAACAATTTTTGATTCCGATATATAAATGAATACATCCCATCACCGCATAGCCCACTTCCCCATTGAATCGGGATAGTTTCAAGTTCTCATAGTATTGTATAACGAAACGATCTCGACCTTTGATTTGTCCAATGCCATCGGCTATCACATATTACCCAGATGTCAGAATCCGCAAGAATCGATGACCAACCTGAAGCCTGCTCATACCAATAACTCATAATAGGCTTCCGACCTGTAAAAAAGTCGTTGTCCAATATAAAAACAGTTTAAGATTTCGCCTGAGCCGATCGAATACATCCGAAGCTATGTTCCGCTCTTCCCGATTTCCTAGGAATCTGAAAGGATTTCCAAGTAGCATCTGTTCTAGGCGTCCTAGAAAAAACCTTTTTATTATTTTTTGTATTTAATTAAAAAGTAAACGAAATACGAATTATTCCTAGAGCACTTTGCTAAACAACTCAATTAATTGTTTATACTATTGATCTAATGGTAATCCGGGTTGGATTTTTTTAAACTTTATTCAAGTGATTTTTAAATTTTAAAATTAAGTTCATCACTATATGCGGGTTGGAGAAAACAGCTGATTCGAACTGTCTTATGTCGAATTCGTTTTTAAACCTGGGTCAGTGCCAACCCGAACCCTGAATAAAAAAACATTTTCAGTTCCATCTGTCATTGGATATGTTGGTGTGCGTAGCATCGTGTTTGTTTTGATTCGAAACATATGATCCAGGACATCCAGTGCACTGGCAGTGAGTTGGCGTTGACTAATCAGATCATGATAAAAAAATATGTTTAAGTGCGTGAACTGATTTTTGCGGATAGTGGAAATAACTTTTGGGTGGATATAAACAGGGAAACTTTGGATTGTTTATTATTTTTGTGATTTTTCTCAGCAGTGAGAACAAGCATGTTGACAAAAAGAGGCGACGAAATTGGTGCTGCATTTCTTTGTTTCCCGTTGAGATGAATATAAGTTCAGTGAGATGGAGATCGATACAGTTCCCCTATTTAATTATATTCAATAATCCCGTGCACATTTTTATACCACGAATTCCGTATTTTCCGTATTTCCGTAAATTCATCTATTTCTGCAAAAGTTTTTTTTTTCGGAGAACACTCAGAAGCATGTAATAAAAATTGTCCAGGATTCGCTAATTTTTTTTCCTCGCTACCTCTCCTGATAAAGGTAGCCTCACACCTTGGGAAAATTTTCCGCCGGATTTTGGGCCCCGTGCATTTTCAATTTTCAAGAATCTCCCGGAGGAATTGCTCAAGGTACTTCCGGGGGAATTTATGTACGAAACTTGCGTAGCAATTCCCGAAGGATACTTCGAGTATGTGCCTGTATTCTAGAAGGATTTCCTGAAGGAATTATATTGTTGGAATTTCCAAAATAATTCATGGAGCAACTTCCAGAGAAAATCCTGGAACAGTATTCAAAGATATTCCTAGAAGAATTTTCAAAAGAATTTATCTCGAAAGGATCTTTTGGAAAAAATATGGAGGAATGTCTGAAAGATATGTATCGCCAAAAATTCAAGAAAGAATTTCTGAAGTAGTTTCTGGCAGAATTCCCGAAGTAAATTCTGAAACGCGCGAAAGAGTTTTTGGAAGAATTTCAAAAGAAATACTGCATAAGAAATAATTCTATTCGGTATTTATTCCTCAAATATTTTTTTCTGACAATTCTTAGCGGATTTTGTGAACGGGTTTCAGGAGGAATTCCCAAACTACATAATTCCATCCACCGACCTAATTTAGGACACCATCTGTGAGGAAAACCTGAATGAACTTATGAATACATAACTTCCCTAACAATTATTTTTAAAACTGAATCTAGACAACAGTACCGGATTAATTTAATTTTAAACTACAACAACAAATATCACAACATTCCCAGAAAAAATATTTTCAATGCGCATTTTATTTTAATAAACAGACAGTTTCGTTTCTCCCTTCTGCTTGTTTATTCCGCCCAGTCCCACCCACCCACGTGGTTTTGACAGTTGTAGTACAGTTGTATTGGTGAACCCGGTGCGAAACCGTGAAACAACACAGTGCGAACCCGACCGCTTTTGGGTTGGAACTAGTGCGAACCTAGTTCCAACCTGAGCGAATAAAAAAACACTTTGACAGCACTTAGGTTGGAACTGGTTCCAACCTAGGTTGGAACTTTTTAAAAACGAATTCGACATTATAAAATCCCTTACATTCATTGGCCCTTATGAAACAACAGTGTCGAATTTTGTTTTCCGATATGCTGCATGGGATTCGGTTGTCGAAGCTGTGTGTGCATAAACACACACACATTGAAATAAGCGGCGGTTTTAAATTGGTGTACGTGCGTATGCACGCAAGGAGTTGAGCTACAAAGGGCGACAGCCGAGCCGAAACTGACTGTGAAGTTGAGAAGTTCTATCCGCGCACGGAGGCGGTGCAAAAATATAATTTAACGCAAAACCCGAGCATTTCGGACGTAAATTAGGCGTCATTCGGTTGCTACTATTTAAGTCGAAACAAAATTTTGTGGAAAATGTGCGAACAATTGGCAAGACTGCATGGCTGTAACATTTTCGTCATCGGCGACAATGACAACCTCGTCAACAAATATGGCCACAACGTAGCAATCGTATGCGGCTACGATCCGCAAGGAATGAGTGTCCGAGTGTTTCGGGAAGGCGGCAATCAGCAGCTGGAAGAGTACCCCGTCAACGCGAAAACGACCCATCTGAACCATGGCATCACATCACACATTCTCGTCGTCGGGGGCGACATGATCTACATCAAATTCGGCACCAAGTCGGACTGTCAGTTGTTCCGGCAGCTACTGCAGAAGATGTCCGGCAAGGTCAACTCAGTATTCAACCTCCGCACGGAGGATTCGTCAGCATCACAGTATTTTCAGTTCTACGGCTATCTCTCGCAGCAGCAAAACATGATGCAGGATTTCGTCCGAACGAGCACCTATCAGCGAGCCATCTACAGCAACTCACAGGACTTCCACAACAAGATCGTGCTGGATGTGGGCGCGGGCTCCGGTAAGTAAATCAATCATATTTAAGGTTATTTATGTTTCGTCAGTATGTCAATCGATTTAACTTGTACTGAATGTTACGGTGACACGCTATCAATTTAAATCGGCGGAATATACCAAATTACGAACTGGGTGGTGAACTGGAATTGGCTTGCATCGAATCTGTTACCCTTTTGTTTGTCCTGCAGTTTACTTATTGGTCCTGTTTATGAATTTAATGATGAAGATTGATACAATTGTTTAGGGTAAGATGATTTAAAATAGCACAAAGGTGCATATCATTTTTGCTTGATATGATTGTCGAGAAGAATTGATGAACAATAAAATCTCAAAAGCCTACCCCAGCACTTAGAGGGAGGTACGAGTATAATAAGAAAATTATTTAAGCTTTTAATGGAATGTCTGCACTTGTCATAAGACGTACTATCCTATTTAATTCCACCACTTTATGTAACTATTGACAGATACGTATTTCGACCTCAACATTAAGGCCGTCTTCAGTGTCTCATACTTGACTCGAACACGGGTCTCAAACGCAGTTTGAGAGTGACTATCATATTTGCCTAGACATCATTAGTCCTATTGTAGATCAGGTTAAGAGTAGATTCGAAAACATTCTTACACATTAGGATATTTTTGACCCTTCATGAGTAGATATATTCGAATGAAGTGAAAATAAATCATATGATAGCCCCGAATGGCGATGATATTTTGTACCTACATTCCTATCCAAAAACTTTCGGAGAGTTCTTTACCATTTTCATTTGAAATTGAATTTTCAAAAAAATTAAAATCAGCCGAAGGCAGCTTGCAACGGCTTCATTTTATTTATTTAGTTGACATCTAAAAAGATAACCTACCTGGATACCTGGTTGGCTTCAGCGTCGATACACTATGCCTGGCGTATTGTAGAGCTCCATCATCGTCGATCTTGGGGGATGTTCCTTCAGGTTTGTTTCCACCGGCGGCAGCCAGCGTGTTCGTGGCCTTCCACGAAATCGCCGGCCTCTATCTGGTTCTCTGTTGAATATTGTTAATATTATAAACAGATAACACTGAATCAACCATTTGACCCCACAATACACGGTTCTAGGTACATCTATCCATCTTCGATAACGCCCCACGCTGGCCAAGTCGTTCTATACATGGTCAGCCCATCTCGCTGCGCTTCTCTCGTTTTTGTACTCGCCGGGTCGGAAGCAAACACCATCTTGGCAAGGTTGCTGTCCGGCATTCTTGCAACATGCCCTACACATCGTACCCTTCCCCTTATGGATACTGGGTTTACCGTAGAGCTGGGCGGGATCGTGATTCATTCTTCGCCGATACACACCGTCTTC
Source organism: Armigeres subalbatus (assembly GCF_024139115.2). Classification (NCBI taxonomy): domain Eukaryota; kingdom Metazoa; phylum Arthropoda; class Insecta; order Diptera; family Culicidae; genus Armigeres; species Armigeres subalbatus. Next base: position 172,974,296 of record NC_085141.1, on the reverse strand, counting down.
TTGCACACCACCAAACATGGTCCTAAGCACCCGCCTCTCGAATACTCAGAGTGCTTGCAAGTCCTCCTCGAGCATTGCCCATGTTTCTTGTCCGTAGAGGACTACCGGTCTTATCAGCGCACAGTGGTTCGCTCAAGAACAAAGGATGGCCAAAACCTCAAAATGTCCCTAAAAGTAGGTTTTATGTTTGTATCATGGTATTTTGAGGCTTTTAGTCACATACAGACTGGGTGGTGGGTGTTGGAAGCATTGCTTTGTCAATATACAGCCGTTTTTCGGCATATCTGTGAATAGTAAATACTTTCATTTAACTTAACCGGTTTTTGAAAACAGATCGTTCGCAACAAAGACGATCTCACATGCCATAAAACTAGTTAGTACTATACCATTTAATTCCACCATTTGATTGTTATTTTGCAGATACGTATTTCGACTCTAACAGTAACGCCATCTTCAGTGTTTCATACTTGACTCAAGTGGTGGAATTAAATGACAAGTGAAGATATTCCACAAAAAAGTTCTAAATAATATTCTTATCAAAATAATTGCTTGGTAAATACAGGCTATGGCTAATGGGCTAAGACAAGGCGAGACAAAAGGCGATCTATTGCCTCACGTTTCAGGCGGGTGTACAGTTCTTCCATCATTTTCAATGTTCGGCCGACAATGATCATATCACCCATGAAACAAATAAATTGACTAGTTATATTTTCTATTAAATCGTTCCTTGGCTGTTACACCCGGATCTTTGCATTACATCTTCTAGCACAATATTGGACAACAGGCACGAACATCCATCACCTTGTCGTAGTCCCCGGCGGGATTTGAACGAACTGTTATATTCGCCGCACATCTTGACACAATTTATCGTATGCTTTTCGGGAAAACCTTTTCTGCCCCCACTCGCATAACAGTCCCATTTGACTTTTCGTCACTTTTGAGTTAACCCAATGAATAGTTTTCCTTTCTAACGTTCTTTTATAAAACATAATAAAAATTGTGATTTTGTATGTCCATGAGTGAAAAAAATAGCAAGTCGCTGCCGTTGGACGCATAAATGTCACATGCTACATTTTAAAATTTTTGAGATTTTGATGTCTTAATTTGATACGTATTTTTGAAATATTTTGTCAAAGCAGAGGTTTTATTCTAGAAAACTTGAATTTTACTACACTTAAGTTTCGACCATATTGATTCATAGGGTAAAAAATTATCGCGGTAATACCAAAACGATTATTTTGGCAAAAAATTGATTTTATAATATCTTTTTAGTGTTTCAATATTTCTTCCAATGTTCAATTAATACAACCACTCGTGTTCAGGTCTATAACTCAACTCCATTTCTTTGTCTTTCTTTCTTCGACTAGATTTATAATCTCATTCGAACTCACCGTTGGATCTCACATGAACGGTGTAGGACACAACAGTCCTCCCTTCTTTAATAAGTCAATTCTCAGTAACATAACAAAATAATAGAATAGTAATTGATCGAATAATTCATTTAGCATTAAATAATAATTAGATTTATCCAAAGTTCGATAGCATCTTATGCTTTTAACTTATTTTACAATCTTCTTCTTTTGAATCCAAATCGATAGCTTTTATTTAAAACTGATTCCTTATTAATTCCTAAACATGCTTGTCTTGCCTTTATTCGCTCAGATCTTCTAGTTCCTGAAAGAAGATTATTGAAATGTTCGTTAGTTATCTGATTATTAGAGCTCTCTGAGAGATTTTCTTCGGAAAACCCTAGGAATTCTGGCTCATCGTCTTCGCTACGCTTTCTTTTACTATTTTGTTTATACAACACACATCTAGTAACTTTTTTATTGTTAGTAACACGCAATTGTTCTCGGTGTGCTGATATTATATGTCCATTTACCGAAACTTGAAAAACATTTAAGGAAACCCTCTTCACGTATGTAGCTTCTAACCAACGTTCTGCTTCCTAAGGCCTAAACTATGGTTGCGATACCATAGTATATCGCCTGGAATTAATTTATCAAAAGTATCATCAACAACTTTCTTTTGTTCATATGAATCATCTTTCTTTGGTATAGGTTTTTGTTGAATCGGAGCTAGATTATTTTTGTAATGACTTTTAGGGTTCAACAGATCTAACAGTGTTTTCGGTTTATACTTAAAAACAAGTTCACTAGGAAAGTTTCCACTATTTGTTAAACAACTATTCCGGTAGTTGATCAAAAAGTAATTTAGTTGATCGTCGATATCAGCAAACTTGATTTTTGAATCCACCAAAAATTTCTTAAATACGTCTTTTACCGTTCTTACAGTCCTCTCCGCCTGACCGTTGCTGGCTGGGTGGTATGGTGGACTTTTTAACACTATTATACCCTGTCTTTGCATGAAATATACAAACTCGGATGCATTAAAGGGTGGTCCGCCATCCGTTACTAAGACGTCTGGAAGACCGAATCGAGCAAACACAGTTAAAAACTTTTTTATTACCTTTTTTGTATCTGTTCCGTATTTCATATATTCCAGTTCGACCCATTTTGAATAACTGTCCACAATAAGTAAAAATACTTTTTCGCCAAAATAGAAAAAGTCAGCATGCACTCTGCTGAAGGGCCGGCAAGTAGGTGTCCAAGACGTTTCTATCCTCTTCTTCGGCGTAACAAGCGTTCGATTACATGCATTACAATCCTTCACGAAACGTTCTATGTCGGCATTTATTCCTAGCCAAAAAACGGTACGTCTGGCTAATTGTTTTATTTTAACAATGCCATCGTGATTAGAGTGTAGCATTTGTAAAATTTTCTTTTGTAGCGATTTTGGAACAACTATTCTCCCCCTAAACAGCAAACAGTTAAAAGACATTTCAAGATCATGTGATTTTGCTTTAAAGTCTCTTAACGACTTGTCTACATGATTTGTCCAACCTCTCTCAAGATGTTCCATGACCTGTGATAGCAAAACGTCTTTTTTTGTCTCACTGGCTACCAAGGTGAAGTCTAATGGTAGTTCGCTTGAAAAATTGATACTATTTACAAAACTTTTATCTAAATAATCAGGTACTGAGCAAGGCAAAGGAAAACGCGAACAAAAATCGGCGTTTCCCATTTTGTTAGAAGGTCGATATCTAATTTGAAAGTTATAAATTGCTAATTCCATAATAAATCTTTGCAAACGAGTTACAAAAATTGCATTTCTTCCTTCTTTTCCAAACACGCCTAGGAGCGGTTTGTGATCGGTGTATACAATAAATGGCTGACCATAAAGATATGTATGGAACTTTTTTATGCAGCTCACCACTGCCATAGCTTCCAGATGCAGTATCGGGTACTTCTTCTGTGCGTCGTTTAAAGTGAACGAAGTGAAGCAAATCGGTTTTTCCTGTCCGTTTATTTCATGAGCCAACACACCGCCAATTCCGTAGCTGCATGCGTCCGTCACCACTATCAAAGGTTTCTTTGGATCAAAATATTCCAAAACAGTTGGTTTGGTCAACATTGTCTTACACTTTTCAAATTGTTCTTGACAGTTTGGATCCCACTCAAATTTGGTATCTTTTTTTAAAAGATTATAGAAACAGTTCAATCTAGATGATAAATTAGGTATGAATTTCCCGTAAAAATTTATCAACCCAAGAAAAGCCTTGAGTTCGGTCGCATTTTTGGGAGGGTTAGCTCTAGCAATTGTGTCCACCTTATCAGGATTAGGCTTCAAGCCATCATCAGTCACCTTGTAGCCTAGAAATGATGGTAGTTTATCAACAAAAAATTCACATTAGTTTCACCTTAATGTTTGCTTCTTTCAATCTTTCTAAGACTTTATACAGTTTAGCTTTACAATCTTCCAGATCTTCTCCAGCAATCAATACATCGTCAAGGTAGCACGAAACTCCTTCTATTCCTATTAGCACTTGGTCCATAACCTGCTGGAAAATGGCAGCTGATGAAGCTGCACCTTGAGGAAGCCTGTTATATGTGTAGAGGCCTTTGATTGTATTGATTGTCATAATCCTTTTAGATCTCTTAGATAATTGCAATTGGGTGTATGCTCCTGCTAAATCCAATTTACAAAAAACTTTGCTTTGCAATCCACCACCAATCGAATGTCGTTATCTTTTTTAATTAAGGCCACTACTGGTGAAGCATATTCACTGGCTTGTATTGGCGTGATAACTCCGCTTTTTTCTAAAAAGTCTAAATGATCAATGACTTTTTCTTTCAATCTTAAAGGAACCGTGTAAGCTTTTTTAAAAATAGGGTAACTATCCCTAAGAATGAGGTCTGCTTCATAACCTGAAATTGGCGTTGTAAAATCATTGCTGAAGACTGTTTTAAACTTGCTTTTTATATCATTCACAATTGCATTTTGTTCGTCTTTTGTTTCTATTTTATTCACTGACGGAGAAATATTAAAATTCACTCTCCAGCCTGAAAAAAATATATCAAGCCAATCTCTCCCTATTAAGGGTGAGAATTTATTACCTCCTTCCAAAATAACTAAATATACAATGCTTGTTATATTGTGGATGGTAACGTTCACAGAAATATATCCTAATATGTTGAGTCTATCCCCATTCACAACAGATAGCTTTTTATTACATTTTTGAAGTGTTAAGTGACTAAAATGTTCGTTAAATTTGTTTTCACTCAAAACTGATACCGCGGAGCCGGTATCAATTTCCATGCAAAACTTTTTTCCGTAAATCAATGCATATAAAAAAACAGGATCATTTACCTTCAATCCAACCGACATGTATTGCAATTCTCCTTCCGAGTCACTCTGCGAAACATGATTTCTTCGCTTGAAGTCATATCCATTATCAGCGATGGCATCATTTTCCATGGAATCATCAACGAAACGCACTGACTGACGTGAACGCTGTAGTTTGAAGCATTGTTTCCTCACATGACCGCGTATCTTGCAGTAACTGCATAAAACACTCTTCCTGTTGCCACTCGATCCGGATCGGCTTCGACCGCTTCGACTGCGGTAATATTGTCGGCGTAGCACCAAGTTAGAATTCGGAAGTCGGGACTTCCGAAAAAGCGGTATAAATTTATTCCGGATACACAATAGTGTCTGTCTGCACCGCGGTGTGCTCTAGGGTGCATTTCTCTTCGGCTGTTTCTATAGCTGTAATCCTCACGTCGACTTTGGAAGGGTCCTAGTCGTTCAATTGCGCTCACTCTTTCTGTATTTTGTTCTACACGTTGTTTTTGTTTTTCCAACTGCTCTCTGGTGATCAAAATGCGCTCCGTATCTGCTAAAGTAGGTTCTTCTTCCTCGATTAATCTTTCTCGAACTTTTTTATCATATGCACCAAACACTAGACGATCTCTGATAATAGCATCCTTCATAACGCCAAAACCACAGTTTTCAGCCAATAATTTTACGTCCAAAATAAAATCCTCGGCAGATTCATCAAATCCTGGCACCGTTCGTAGAAAAGAGATTTTTGGACCATCTTTCCCTCTTTCTTGTCGAAACGGTTCTTGAGTCTCGTAATGATGTCATTATACCTACTGTAGTGTTTCTATGTCCGTACCAGGATATAATTTTTTTAACTCAGTAAACACAGCAGCGCCACTCACCGTAATGAAAAGCGATTTACGATGAGCGTCTGGCACATTGTTGTAGTTGAACACATATTGTAGTCTTTCTGCGTAGTCACCGAATGACGTACCTGGGATATATGGTTCTACCGAGCCAATGAAAGTAGTCATCCTCACTGCTCACTTATATCGTGTGAGATATGTCCACAATAATCACAGCCTATCACAATGCAATGACTATACTGCCGTGAATCGCATATTTGTCCCATATGAATAGGAAACCCAGCAAAGATGGGACAGATATGCGATTCACGGCAGTATACTGCTATGGCGATTGTAGAAGCGTGGTCTATGCAAGGCGGGAATGTAATCTCTAGTCAACTGACTTTCAAAATTTGTTTTTCACTATGTGAACAAAATTACACATCAATCTTCACTAAATTCATAACAAACTATGTATACTAATTTTAATAAAATAATTTATTTCAATTTCTAATTCAGTTCAATTTTTTTTTTTAATTCTACTATATACAAAACACTTACATTGGCAGCCCAGAGACACACGTATAGAAAACTCCGATTTACAGCTCAACAAAACGGCTCAGCAATTAAAACTAATAAATATTGGTATCTAGTTCAAATAAATTCAAAATATAAAAAATTAAAACGTATCTATTAATAAGGTTCTTTCACTCCTCGTCGCCACTTTAGTGTTTCAATATTTCTTCCAATGTTCAATTAATACAACCACTCGTGTTCAGGTCTATAACTCAACTCCATTTCTTTGTCTTTCTTTCTTCGACTAGATTTATAATCTCATTCGAACTCACCGTTGGATCGCACATGAACGGTGTAGGACACAACAATCTTGAAAACTACAACTCTTAGTGTACATACAAGTATATTCCGCAAACTTTTTTGTACTGCCAAAATACGCTTTTTTGCTGAATAAGTCATCAGTTTACAACCTATAGAATTCGAGACATTTAAAAAATAAATTTTTGCCAAAAAATCATTTTGGTATTACCGCAATAATTTTTTACCCTATATGAATCAATATGGTCGAAACTAAGGTGTGGTAAAATCCAAGTTATATCAGAGCTCTGGTCAAATTTTCAGCAAAATTGGTTCACACGCAATCGAGATCTAGATCTCCAAAATTGACCATTTTGTATGAAAAACGGCGAGTGGGCTTTTTATTATGCCGGTCACTGTATGCGTCCGACGGCAGATGCGTCCCATATAGAAAGTACCCGCATAACAGTCCCATTAAGAATTTACGTGACCTGATTGCAAAAAACTAAACAATGTTTCGATCAAACTAAATCGTTTTACGGTAATTTATCGAATGTTGAACATCACAGCAAAATTTCAACAAGATCCGACGATGTTTCAATTTATTATATTTTTTTTGAAGTTGTATGTGGAAGATGCCCTTTGGAACTTCAAAGGCTATTATTTTAGTATGCGAAAAAACGGTATGGGACTGATATGCGACTGGGGGCAGTTTGCTCGTCCATGTTTTTTCAAAGCTATACGCGATCTATATAATCGTATGTCGCCTTAAAATCGATAAACAGATGATGCGTTGGGACCTGATATTTACGGCATTTTTGAAAGATTTGTCGTACAGTATTACAGATCTGGTCCGTTGTCGAGCGGCCGTCAACGAATGCTTTTCACGAACTCTGTTAACGCACATAAGAGCGTCTCTGGTGGATTGTCGGTATTTGATTACCACTGGAGTTCCACAAATGATAATTGAATAACGATCGCGATGATAGTCTGAACGAGTCGGTTTATTGATTAGCGGGTCAGAACTATACGGTTTTACACAGAACAGATTGCTTCTATTTCTATTTATGACTAAACACAGCTACTTATCTTAACACAAGAACATTGACTTGTATTTCATAAACTTGGAAGCTGGACTGTAATACTTGACGGAAGTACAGTAACTAACAATGATGACTATCTATTTCGTACTCTTTCACTATGACTCGTTATTTTTTTTTATCTATTGAATTTATTTTACAGGCTCAGGTGTGTATAACACTTAACGGAGCCGAAATTCTTTATGATATTTACAATTGATATCATTATTATTTACAGTTAGTAAAAGGGAAGGGACATAGACCAAGATACTCGTGGTGACTCAAGGTTAGATTGCGTAATTTGAGGACGGACGGGGTTGGGATTTAGGTTTACGGTATTTCAGCTGCTCATCCGGGTATTTGACTTTTTGACTTCAGGGAGCATCTCCCGGATGGCCAGTGCTTCATGGTACACGGAACAATAAGACAGAGACAAAACAAAAACTGAGAATGAAACAAAAAATTGAAGTATTAGACTTTGATGTCAGACGAGCAAAGAAAGGCATAGATGGCCTGCATATAAACCACATCGCGGTCTCCCAAAACACCTCTTACTTCCCGGAAGGGTTGTTTACCTCGGGCCACAAGGGTATCCAATAGTTGCTCTCTGGAGGCGCCGTTTTCCGTGCAGTACCAAACTACGTGATCGATGTCATCGTAACCGGCTCCGCACCTACATAGATTGCTATCGACCAGGTTAATTCGGTGAAGATGTGCGTTTAGTGAATAGTGATTGGACATAAGCCTGGACATCACGCGAAGATTCGTTTATTGAGACGGACTATTTAGACGGGCTATTTATTACGGTCTATTACGACGGACTATTAACTTTCTTAGTTGCGGACTAGGGTTAAATACCCTTCGAAATATATGGAATCTAATAGCTTATTGTTTATCTTAAAATGTGCTTATTTACATCGGTCATTGATCTTCATTGTCTTAAATATCATTTATCTATATTGGTGGGAAAATACTGGAAGTATTTCTGAGTAATTGCGGTTGCATACTAGTCAGGCAATTGAAATCAAATCTTATCGTTATCAACTGATGCTTTCAATTTTCAATGAGATCGGTACTGACAGATGGCAGAAAATGATCTGGGATATCACTTTGAAGGCGACATTTAGGATAGTAATCGATCGAAAGATTGTCGCCTATCTGGTAGATGACATCTTTTTTCTACTCCTCCGCTAGATGTCCTGTTTTTAAGTTTTTGACTATCAGCCTGTGCAAACAATTAGTCAGCTTTTCGGGGCCCGTCTTGATGTATTCAGCTCCGACACCATCCTTACCAGCTGCTTTACTGTTATTGAGCGGTCTCTCAAGAACTGCTCCGCTACCTTGACCTTCACTGCCTGTGTTCTCAGTGCCATTTGGGTGTTCCTTGAAGTGATGCTCCCACTTTTCGATCACCACACGTTTGTCGGTTCTTATCCCTGCACATCTCGGCTCGTGGCGCTAAGCCTTTGCGGGATGCGTCGAGCTTCTGATAGAACTTGCGTGTTTCTTGAGAACGGCACAGCTGTTCCATCTCCTCGAACTCCGCTTCTCCTAGGCGGCGTTTCTTCTCCTGAAACGACGGGTCTGCTGTCTCCACTTCCGTCTCCACGTTCCACCAGCGCTGCGTCCTTTTCTTCCAGAATCCAATTGTTCCGTCGACTTCGTCCCACGTGCCCGACGTTGCTCTCTGCTGTGTCGTTAATGGCTGTTTCAACTGTACTCCTGCAGTCCTTAAAAGAGGTCCCATCGAGCTCACCCGGGGGCAGCAGGGACTATGTCCAAGGGCTTGACGATCCCTCCCCAGGCCATCTGCGAGTTGTGGCGCCTGCCTAGGATGTGGTGGGGTTTGACAGTGGGCCCTGTTGAACCTCTATAAAAAGCTGCATGTATCCGCAAGTAGGCTCCGCCAAAGCGACCGTGTGCCGCTCAAAGCGCACAAGCCCAAGTCCTGGTGTTAGGTGGGACGCTAAACAGCCCTGACACGACGGCCCTCCGACGAGACAGGAGGTTTGCGCAGGCCCAATAAGCCGCCTTTAAAACAACTATTACGAACGACATAGAAGATAATACGACTCGATACAATCGGCAACGACTTAGGCGACGAATAAAGGATCACGATTGGAAGCTTGGAACATGGAACTGCAAGTCGCTAGGCTTTGCAGGTTGCGATAGGATAATCTACGATGAATTACATCCCCGCAACTTCGATGTCGTAGCGCTGCAGGAAATCTGCTGGACAGGACAGAAAGTGTGGAAAAGCGGGCATCGAGCGGCTACCTTCTACCAAAGCTGTGGCACCACCAACGAGCTGGGAACCGGCTTCATAGTGCTGGGAAAGATGCGCCAACGCGTGATTGGGTGGCAGCCAATCAACGCAAGGATGTGCAAGCTGAGGATAAAAGGCCGTTTCTTCAACTATAGCATCATCAACGTGCACTGCGTTCTATGCGCAGCTGGAGCAGACATACGATGGATGCTCACTGCGGGACGTCAAAATCGTCATCGGTGACATGAACGCTCAGGTAGGAAGGGAGGAAATGTATAGACCGGTCATCGGACCGGATAGTCTGCATACCGTATCGAACGACAACGGCCAACGATGCATAAACTTTGCAGCCTCCCGCGGAATGGTAGTCCGAAGCACTTTCTTCCCCGTAAGAATATCCACAAGGCCACATGGAAATCACCTAACCAAGTAACGGAAAACCAAATCGACCACGTTCTAATCGACGGTAAATTCTTCTCCGACATCACGAACGTACGCACTTACCGCAGTGCGAATATTGAATCCGACCACTACCTCGTCGCAGTATGTCTGCGCTCAAAACTCTCGACGGTGATCAACACGCGTCGGAGTCGTCCGCCGCGGCTTAACATTGGGCAGCTACAAGACGGTAGACTAGCCCAAGACTACGCGCAGCAGCTGGAAGTGGCACTCCCAACGGAAGAGCAGCTAGGCGCAGCATCTCTTGAAGATGGCTGGAGAGATATTCGATCCGCCATTGGAAGCACCGCAACCGCTGCACTAGGCACGGTGGCTCCGGATCAGAGAAACGACTGGTATGACGGCGAATGTGAGCAGTTAGTTGAGGAGAAGAATGCAGCATGGGCGAGATTGCTGCAACACCGCACGAGGGCGAACGAGGCACGATACAAACGGGCGCGGAACAGACAAAACTCGATTTTCCGGAGGAAAAAGCGCCAGCAGGAAGATCGAGACCGTGAAGAGACGGAGGAACTGTACCGCGCTAATAACGCACAAAAGTTCTATGAGAAGTTGAACCGTTCACGTAAGGGCCACGTGCCACAGCCCGATATGTGTAAGGACATAAACGGACACCTTCTTACAAACGAGCGTGAGGTGATCCAAAGGTGGCGGCAGCACTACGAAGAGCACCTGAATGGCGATATGGCAGACAACGGTGGCGGTATGGTAATGAACCTAGGAGCACGCGCGCAGGACATGCGACTTCCGGCTCCGAATCTCCAGGAAATCCAGAAGGAGATCGGTCGACAAAGCCCCTGGAGTTGACCAACTACCAGGAGAGCTGTTTAAACACGGTGGTGAAGCACTGGCTAGAGCGCTGCACTGGGTGATTACCAAGGTTTGGGAGGATGAGGTTCTGCCGCAGGAGTGGATGGAAGGTGTCGTGTGTCCCATCTACAAAAAGGGCGATAAGCTGGATTGTAGCAACTACCGCGCAATCACATTGCTGAACGCCGCCTACAAGGTACTCTCCCAAATTTTATGCCGTCGACTAACACCAATTGCAAGAGAGTTCGTGGGGCAGTACCAGGCGGGATTTATGGGTGAACGCTCTACCACAGACCAGGTGTTCGCCATACGTCAGGTATTGCAGAAATGCCGCGAATACAACGTGCCCACACATCATCTATTTATCGACTTCAAAGCCGCATATGATACAATCGATCGGGACCAGCTATGGCAGCTAATGCACGAAAACGGATTTCCGGATAAACTGATACGGTTGATCAAGGCGACGATGGATCGGGTGATGTGCGTAGTTCGAGTTTCAGGGGCATTCTCGAGTCCCTTCGAAACCCGTAGAGGGTTACGGCAAGGTGATGGTCTTTCGTGTCTGCTATTCAACATCGCTTTGGAGGGAGTAATACGAAGGGCAGGGATTGACACGAGTGGTACGATTTTCACGAAGTCCGTCCAGTTATTTGGTTTCGCCGACGACATTGATATCATGGCACGTAACTTTGAGAGGATGGAGGAAGCCTACATCAGACTGAAAAGCGAAGCTAAACGGATTGGACTAGTCATCAACACGTCGAAGACGAAGTACATGATAGGAAGAGGCTCAAGAGAGGTCAATGTGAGCCACCCACCACGAGTTTGTATCGGTGGTGACGAAATCGAGGTGGTTGAAGAATTCGTGTACTTGGGCTCACTGGTGACCGCCGATAACGATACCAGCAGAGAAATTCGGAGACGCATAGTGGCTGGAAATCGTACGTACTTTGGACTCCGCAAGACGCTCCGATCGAATAGAGTTCGCCGCCGTACCAAACTGACTATCTACAAAACGCTTATAAGACCGGTAGTTCTCTACGGACACGAGACCTGGACGATGCTCGTGGAGGACCAACGCGCACTGGGAGTTTTCGAAAGGAAAGTGTTGCGTACCATCTATGGTGGGTTGCAGATGGCGGACGGTACGTGGAGGAGGCGAATGAACCACGAGTTGCATCAGCTGTTGGGAGAACCATCCATCGTTCACACCGCGAAAATCGGAAGACTGCGGTGGGCCGGGCACGTAGTCAGAATGTCGGACAGTAATCCGGTGAAAATGGTTCTCGACAACGATCCGACGGGAACAAGAAGGCGAGGTGCACAGCGGGCAAGGTGGATCGATCAGGTGGAGGACGACTTGCGGACCCTCCGCAGACTGCGTGGTTGGCGAAGTGCAGCCATGAACCAAGCTGAATGGAGAAGTCTTTTATGTGCACAACAGGCCACTCCGGCCTTAGTCTGATGATAAATAAAATAAATCGAGCTCACCCTCTTCCGGCAACGCTGCATCGAGATACTGTGCGTATGCAGCGGCGACATCAGGTTACTTCCGCCGCTCTAGGTCGTACCGGGACGGCCGTCGGACGGAGAGTTTCGGGCGCAGTTTAACCATCACCAGTCACCAGGGTTTGCAGAAATCGCTCTCAATAGATAACGAACAACGATAAAAGAGAGGCAAAAACTGTTCCGAATCATAACAAGCCATGATAACAAATTTATCAAACTTGTACTGCCGTTATACGCATAACTGTCCCATGTATATAGGAAATCCCAGCAAACATGGGACAAATATGCGTATGACGGCATTATACAAGTGCAAAAAACAGAATCGGATAGGCAGCCCCCACAGAAAAATGATGATTCTGTTGAAGTTTCCCTTCGTTGTGATAAAAACACACGGAATAGGTTTGAGAACTGATAACTATATTGAATTTCATCGTCCGTATTGGCTAATATTTTACATGTTATGGTTGTGAAACATAAAATATTATTTATTAAACAAGTTGTTTTTCAGCTGAACTGGCTGCACTGCCCGTGCAGCCATTTGGATAATTCGAAATTGAAACTCTACAAATGTCATATAAAATACATCCTACCACAGTTGACTATTACATGTATATTAAGGGAACGGGTGAAAAGAGAATTGTTTACAAAACAATCGTGATGGCCTCACGAGAGTTGTTATTGTTTATCAAGTGTTCTACTCGAGTGAATCGATTGGTATTTCAACACTTCCCTCAATTCGAACGTTCAGCCGTTCAAATAAATATCTGTGTTGTGTCCTGGGTAGTCCTTTAGTGAAGGCATCTGCAGGTTGTTCTTCAGAAGAAAGGAACTTCAGTTTTAACTGACCTTTCTTGATCAAATCGCGGATGAACATGTACTTGACGTCCAAGTGTTTCATCCTTTGGTGACTCCTGGGTTGCTCCGCATACTTTATACAAGGGATGTTATCTTCCATGATAATTAATGGAATGTTGGCCACATCCAATTCTTCCAAAAGGTGTGTTAACCACAAACCTTCCTTAACAGCATATGATAATGCTATTAACTCTGCCTCAGAAGAGGACAAACTGACTGTTTGTTGTTTCTTCGTCGCCCATGCGACAAGATTTCCATAAACCTGGAAAGCATATCCAGATACAGATTTGCGATTATCCTCATCATTTGCGAAATCTGCATCTGCATATCCTATCAACACACTTTGAACCTTATGTTGTTGATACACTATGCATGTGTCCATTGTTCCACGCAAATACCGTAGTATTCGTTTTAGTCCGGTCCAGTGGATGTTCGACGGATGGCTCTGATATTTACTCAATGCGCTTACCGCAGCACAAATATCAGGCCTGGTTGTTATTGCTAAATATTGTAAACAACCCAATAGTTCCTTGTATGGGTGTCGTGTCTCATTTCCATCACTCTTTGTCCATTTGACATTCGCATCCAGCGGTGTTCCTATTGAGTTTACAATCAAACATCCTAAATCGCCTCAAGACCTTTTCAGTGTAGCCAGTTTGAGAGATTTTTAATGTTTGATTATTTAAATCTCGTATTATTTCCATTCCCAGGAAATGTCTTACTTCGGATAAATCCTTCATGTGGAATAACTTTCCAAGCTCAGATTTAATCCAATTTATTCTGTCAAGATTTGCTCCGACAATTAAAAGATCATCTACATACAAAATAAGGATCAATCCTTTTTCTTTATTTTTGTAGACACAAGTATCACTTTTTAACTGTTCAAATCCCAGATTTTTGATTGCTATATCAAACCGTTGGTTCCAACTTCTACTAGCCTGTTTTAATCCATACAGTCCTTCGGTAACTGCATGTAGATAACCTCTTCCAAGTTTCCGTTAAGAAACGCCGTCTTAACATCCATTTGATGGATTTGTAATTTCATCTCATTAGCCATGGATAAAATTGTTCAAACACTCTCCATCTTTGCGACTGGAGAAAATGTTTCGCCATAATCGAACCCGGGACGTTGCAAACAGCCTTTGGCCACTAGCCGTGCCTTATATCGCCCGTCCTCCTTAATATTAAAAATCCATTTCGACTGAATTGGCTTCTTGGTGATGTTTTTCTCTGCCATTCTCCAAGTTTGATTAACTTCCAAAGATTGCATTTCACTGTCGATTGCAGCTTTCCACTGTTCCCAATCGTCTCGCTTTTTCAATTCTTCAATGTTTTGAGGAATCGGATCAACCTCCGAAAGCGATGATGCAATTTTGGCCATTTTATAATCAGTGTACCTAACCGGTAATTTTCTTTCTCGATTACTTCTTCGTACTCCTTGCGTATCAGATTCATCTTCTGAATACTGATCTTCGAAAGTACTTTCATAATCACTTTCTAGTGATATTTCTGTTAGTGTATTTTCATCACTAACACTCGTCTGTCTAGAGATGTTTTCTTCTCTTTCTCTATTTGCTTCAGGCTGTTGAATTTCTTCTGCATGTGAAATAGGAATATACTCGATTGTGATATTTTCTTCAGGGGAACTTTCATCTTTCTCATCTCCAAGATTGTCTGAATGATTTTTAAATAGTTTCTCTTCATCAAATATTACACTTCGTGATGATTCAATTATTCGAGATTTATTATTCCACAGCCTGTATCCATTATTTGCGTAACCCACAAAAGTAAGACATTTAGTCTTGGAATCTAATTTCAGCCGTTTTTCCTTAGGAATTTGGGCATAAGCTGTGCTCCCAAAAACTCTCAGATTACTCACATCTGGTCGTTTATTGAAAAACATTTCATATGGAGTCTTGTTTTCCACAAGTCCATTCGTTGGGCATCTGTTTGTGAAATAAACAGCACAATGTAGAGCTTCCCCCCACATTTCCTTTGGCATTCCGCTTTCGTGTATCATCGCACGAACTTTTTCCATCAAAGTCCGGTTTAATCTCTCGCTTACTCCGTTTTGTTGAGGAGTGTAGGGTATTGTGAATAACATTTGAATTCCGTTAGCTCTACAAAAACCTTGGAATTCATTTCCAATGTATTCACCGCCATTGTCACACCTGATCTTGGAGATACTTCGACTGAAGTGTCCTTCTACCAAGACTATATACTCTTGAAATTTCTCAAAGACATCG
Organism: Armigeres subalbatus; assembly: GCF_024139115.2. Taxonomy (NCBI): domain Eukaryota; kingdom Metazoa; phylum Arthropoda; class Insecta; order Diptera; family Culicidae; genus Armigeres; species Armigeres subalbatus. Next base: position 172,958,746 of record NC_085141.1, on the reverse strand, counting down.
CTTTTCCGTGCTATTAAATAAGCAATAGTAAAATGTGTATAATCATCGGTAAACGTAACGAAATACCGATAGCCATTATACGTCTTCGCTTCCATAGGACCGCATACATCTGAATGTATGATTTCAAGCGGCCTGTTGGATCTTGGAAGCTCCTGATGCTCGAATCGCTTGCTGCTTTGTTTCCCTGCCAAACAACTCTCACATACCTCTGGACTTTTGCTGTAGATGAACATTGATTGATTCCCTCAACCATGTTATGCTTTATCAGTTTTTCTATCCCAGAAAACTCAAATGCCCCATACGCCTAAGGAGCTTTTCCTTACTTACGTAGTTTGCACCAACCAGCGCTGACGGGTCGACAATCGAATTGTGGAGAAATTCCATACAAAAGAGTCCATCAACCACTCTTCCTTTAGCAATAACCTCACCAAAGCTAATGAAAAAACACTGTCGTTTACAAAACCGACTTTCTTCCCCATCTCAGAACTTGCAACTTTGCCTTTCTCACCGAAAGAAGATTCGAATCCAGACCAGGAATAAACAAAACATTGTACAGTGCAATGGTTGTTATTTTATTGAATATAATGACCGATTTCAATTTCATTTTCCCACTCTTCGTAGCCCGAAGTACCTGACCGGATTTTGCTGTCGAAATTGCAACGGGCTTGTCCAGCACCTTGACGTCCTCCAAAAGTGACTCGTCGGTGACCATGTGCTCGGTTGCCCCAGAGTCTACAATGAAGCGAACCTTCTTCTTCTTCTGCGCCGTCATCTTTCTTCCAGCAAACAGCGCGTACGCTCCATGATTCTTCTTCGTCTGCTTCTTCGTTTTCGGACAGCGATTTTTATAGTGCCCCGCTTCACCGCATCCGAAGCACTTAACCGCGCTCTTCTTCCCTGATTTATTAACCAAGGCAACACTGGATCCATCCGGACGACCTCCGATGTGGACCGAAGCGAGTTCGGCATCCAGCAGCATTCGCTTGATGTCGTAAATCGGCTTACGACACAGCTCCTCGTTCGAAAGAACAGCCAGAGCGCCTTTTACATGGCTGTATTTTTCCGGTACAGCCATCAGCAAAGCGTGAACTTTTCGGAGCTTGTTAGGTTAGCGTTCATGCGATCTAACTCGCGTATGATTAGATCATACTCATCGAACAGTCTTTCTAAGCTTTCGAAGCGCTTCATTTGGAGCATGCATAACCGCTGACGCATACTCATGAGAGCACCCGTGCCTGTCTTTTCATACGTTCGGATGAGTATGTCCATCGCATCTTTCGCGTAGGTAGCCCCTACTATTTTATTCAATACATCATTGCTGATTGCCATGACTAATTCGTCAATAGCGTCGGTGTCTTCCTCTACTCTCTTCCTATATTTCTCCAAACGCTCTCTTTCTTCCTCCGGCGTTGCACCAGCAACTGGAACGGCATACATCTCTTCGTCCGGCGTTCGTCGGAGGCAAAGGATGAGCTTCATCTTAACCAGATGGTGCTCCATGCGCCATTTCCACGCCGGGAAATTTTTCTCGTTGCCATCGAAGATGTGTGTTCGATCGCCACGGAAAAATCCTACCGCCGTGTACGATCTCTCGACAGTGACCCTGCCGGTTCGATCGCTCGGTTGACCACCAGAGCTACCACCTCCGCTGTTGCCGCTGTCGCTAGCGATTCCACTGCTGCCGCTGAGTCCACTGCCGCCGCCGATTCCTCTACCGCTCGCTTCCGGGTCCATCCTCTCTGAATCTAGAGCTCGTCTGGGTTTTACAGCTATCCGCTGGGCCTATAACCTGTTGAAGTTTCCCTTCGTTGTGATAAAAACACACGGAAAGTTGAGACAATTTCCAATCCGAAAATTGTCTAGACTGGCACCGGGAATCGAACCCAGACACCCTCAGTATGGTCTTGCTTTTCAGCCGCGCATTTTATCGCACGGCTAAGGGGGCCCCGGAGTGTGGGCTATAGACGTTGATTATACTAAAGTTGAAGAACCGGCCTTTGATCCTCAACATGCAAATTCTATTATTGATCGGCCATCTCCCGATCACGCGCTTTTGCTTATCGCCCATCATTATGGAAGCTGGCTTGCAGGGCCTGACACTAAACCCCCTAAATTTCCAGAGGACCGTTTCCCCTTAATAGGGAATCAATATTCGAGCAACGCCTAACAATATACCCTTGTCGTCAACAGAGTTTGTTACTGACAAACGCACCTCGAAACAAGCTTTTGTCAGAACCCAAACATAATATGACAAGTTTCATTTGCCCTGCATACTCTGATATTTCCGAGAATAACATGCTCATTTTGTAACCATAGTTAGATATTAGTTAGATAGAATATTTCCATAAAAGCAGAAACTATGATAGCATAAAACTGACATTTGCTGTTAAGATAATGCAAAATAATGGAATGATAAAATAGCAACAAAATTGTCTTCTTTTTTGTCGCTGACAATTTTTTCGGATCTTTGTCATTATTCAGAGGCGTCGCGTGATCAATTCTTCAACCTGTGCACTTTTTCAATAATTCGAAAAAAAAAACACATATAAGGGACCTGAAATGATAAACAAATAATTTTCCAGCGCGTTTCGCAATACGCCCTAGGCAAATGGCCCTAAAATATGCTTGAACGTCATATACAATGTTTAGTTGGTTAAGACTTTTCTATTAAAAAATGTTTATGTTTTTAAAAATTTTATTTTCTAATGCTGGTTTCTTATAAGAAAAACCAAGTTTTTACAAACTTTTGCTAATTTATCTGTATTTCAGATTAATTATATTTTTATAATATTTTTTCAGTGTCAAGCTTTTTGTTGGACTATAGTTTAACAGTGTGCGGGGTTATTCAGAGCGAAAAAGACATAATTGCGGTAAAATTAAGGGGTGCTCATCTTGCCCCGTCCTCCTCTATGTTTGCTTATTTTGTTGCATCTAACTAGTTCTTAGCTACTTCTTATTTTCTGAATTAACTCAAACTTAACTAAGCTTCAAAGTGATTTAAGTAAAATTAAAAATTACTATCATCAGAATCGTTTCCAAGGTGACAAATAAGCAATATATCTATTCGGAAATTATTGAGCTGCCACTTTCAATTCTAATTTGAGTTATTCGTAAAATGAGACGAAGTTTTAAATACAGAAAAGGAAATTGGAGTAGGGACACGGCAGGTATTTTCGTCTGTTCGTCATAGTCTCGAAAACCAATAAAAGAGACGCTTTTTTGTAAAACTCATACGTACCAAATCGTAAGCTCAGGAGAAACGTTCTGCTATAGTGGAGTTCTAGCAAATGTACGTTGCTTTCTTTGGTTTTAGCCCCTATGACGATGGACGGAAATACCTGCCGTGTCCCTATATCAATCATGTAAAGGCTCTAATAATAATTTGTAATTAGCATGTCATATCAGAAAAACAAAGTCTGTACAATAAAGAGAACAATGAAGTTCATAGCCCTTACTCTTCTCAATTAATAATTATTCTATTAACAATTTAAATCTTTGATCAATATTCTGGACTGGACAGATGTCGAGAAGTTTTCCGTCCATCAGCATGGAACTTGCTCATAAAAAATTTCATAAATTTGTGTGGACCATTGACATTTGACTTACCCCCTCCCTAACTAAATACAGGTATACCTCGATTATATGGACCCTCGATTATATGGACTTCGATTATATGGTTAGTTAGAAGTTAGCAGTTCTTAAATGATTTGCTGTTTAAAGAAAATTACCAATGGTGCAGGCAGCAAGAATTATTTGAATTTAATGATGATTTTAAATTGATAGGAAGGATTCAATTGCGACAATATAATCAAGAATATGCTCAGTTAGATTTTACAATCATTATAACCGTGACCTCTGGTTACGGTGTCCACCTCTTCATTCCGTTGTTCAGTTAGAAATTGACTGCCAATAACAAAAGCACCCAGGTACATAGTCCAAAATATAAACCTTGATATCCACTTTAAAGGTGTGAAGGCAATAGACACTGGTAAAAAATGTCACTGATAGGGGACTGAGGATCCATATTTACATGCATTTAAAATAATTGTAAGAATCCCCATCAACCGCAACTTGTTGCAAGCGGATCGGTTTAAAAGTGTCAGACAAGTGTGATTGTTTATAGGCGTTTTTGCATATAAAGTATTTAGGCCATAACATCAGAGCCCATAGTCTGATCCGGCCAATTTTCAATAGGAGACAATGAGAAAAAATCCCCGTCGAATTCAATTTGCTGCGATCAAAACGAATATGGATAAGTGCCAGTGCTTCCATATAAAGTTTGTTTTTGAAGCGAACATATAGCTCTCCGTAAACTGTATTTTTAAACAAGTGTAATTTTGTGTCCACATTAAGCTAGAAGTCTTTATTACTTATGTTTATCTGTAGCGTGTACCACGAAACTGGCCATCCGAAAGATGCTACCTAACAAACCAAAATCGTGAGCGTGACGCCACGCAAAACCGTTTTCAACGTCAAACGCCCGGATGAGCATACCTGAGAATCGTGGCTCCGCAAATTGTCACACACGACTGAGCCTACCAAATCAATGAACTGGTTGAAAAAAAGTCTTATTACTAACTTAATCTCAGAATGGTTTGCAAACTAGCGACTTAAAAACGGTTACAATCTAAAAAAAAGATCAAAATTTTCTGAATCATCATAAAATGGGCCCAAACATGCGGATTACACTGTAAGGCAATAAATAGATATTTTCTTTTATTGTATTAAAACTATTTTCATAGTTTAAATTTTTTTTTGAGATTTTTTTTTTGCTTCGATTATATGGAAAATTCGATTATATGGACTTTTTTGCATCGAAAAAGTCCATATAATCGAGGTATGCCAGTATATTGGATTTCTCGAATTGTAAACGGGCCTTCCCATTTAACATCAAATATCAAAAGCGCTTTTGCTTCGCGTTGCTTATACAAAGCGGAACTTTCATCATGGAACGCTTTGAGGAAGCAGAAATGCTCGCGATTCACTCTTCTCTTTCGATTTTGTTCCGATCGCGCTCTCTTCACCGAATCGCGCATGCGCTGTTTGAAGCTGTTCTCAATAGGCACCAAATCGTGCACTGCCTGCGAGGAACGCTTTGACTACCTATACATCGCCGATTGCGGTTAGATCAGATGATCCACACATACAAAATAATGCGTGTATGACGCATGACAAAACGTTCTCGGCTGAAAGTTCCGTTTTGATACAACATGTGGTGTCGGTGGGTCGGTTCGGTATCGTAGAGAAAAATATAACGCGTTCCCATCGCAGCATTTGGTTGCTTTACATCACATGCCGCCTATAAAAAAAACAAGCATACTTTGCGTTTATGTATCTAATAGTCAAATTTGCAAGAAACATCTTTCAAATGCACATAATTCAAATACATGCTTAGCTTAGAAAAACAAGAAATCTATCTAGAGTTTAAATGTTGGGGATAAAATTGCAACATGTGCAGTGCACAGGTTGCACATGCGGACGCGACGCCTCTGTCATTATTATATTCAACAAAAACAAAGCTTTGTTTTCGACTACCTTGGATCCTTGCTAAGGGCTGATAACAATGTTAGTCGTGAAATACGAAGGCGCATCATCTGCGGAAGTCGGGCCTACTACGGGCTCCAGAAGAAACTGCGGTCAAAAAATATTCGCCAACGCACCAAATGTGTCATGTACAAGACGCTGATAAAACCGATAGTCCTCTACGGACATGAAACATGGGCAATGCTTGAGGAGGATATGCAAGCACTCGGGTGCTTAGGACCATCTTTGGCCGTATGCAAGTAGACGGTGGGTGGCGCCGAAGTATGAACCACGAGCTCGCCCAGCTCTACGGCGAACTCAGCATTCAGAAGGTAACTAAAGCGGGAAGGGTACGTTGGGCAGGACATGTTGCAAGAATGCCGGACAGCAACCCTGCGAAGATGGTGTTCGCTTCCGATCCGGCAGGTACAAAATGACTTGGCGAGCGTGGGGTGTATTCGAGCATGGAGAGATGCGGCCTCGAACCGTGTATTGTGGCGTCAAATTGTTGATTCAGTGTTATCTGTTTAGATATAAACTATATAAATGAAAGTGAAAGCTTTGTCGTTGGCTCTTTTGGAGCTTGTTTCCCATGCGCATACAAGAAAAAATAATTCTCTGCCCCTTAATGTTCGGTTGACCATGGTGCATAGTTCTGCTGGCACTCAGACGATGATCAAACGCCCCTAACATGGGGAACTGTCTACATACGACCATAGTTCCCACCGGGATTGATTACCTTATCTTCCCTAAGGTTGCTCGTACTTCGGGCGGGACCACAGGGAGGTAGGGATAGGAGTTGCTGGTTGAGAGTGAAGTGAAATCTAAAGCAGCTGTAAAGTTTTCTTCGTTACTCAAAGTTTCTTTATACATTGAGTTGTATCCATTACATCTCCTGGAAAATCTTGATAATCCAAACTGTATTTGAGTTCGGGACTCTACAACTGCTGAGATATTTTTTCCTTTACTCAAAGTTTTGATATGCATCTCGTGGAAGGTCAACAAATATCGTCAGATAGTTTTGGGATATTCTGGGTCATCCAAACAAATGTTGAATACATACTGTAACTATGAGTGAAAAAAAGTTAATATCGTACCTATAGATCACTAGTTATTAATGCAAGCACAGTTCGGATGACCCACGACAGCCTAAACAAAAATTACACTCTAAAATTGTGTTACCATTTATATAGAATTTCTAGAAGGTCTTCTTCTTCTTTTTATTGGCATTACATCCCCCACTGGGACATTGCCAATATCTCAAAACCATCTTATCATGTCTGTTTATCTTTTGGAAGATGCTATGGAAATGGTCAGTGGCTCCGGGAGTGGGTAGGACAAGTAGGACACCTCCTACGCATGAATATTCCTGGGTGGGACAGGCATTGTGCTGGTAGAAACATATCACCTAGGTAACTATTTTACTTGCAATATTGTCTGGTAATCTGATTTTCTAAGTCTTTGAAATATCATCAAACGTTAGATAGTTCTGTAGTTTATGTATGAAGTCATCTAAGGTTTCTAAGATCCTAAAAAAAAGTTTACTTATTGTTTTTAAAGACCATAGGAATTATTTTCCAATTCCAAAAGCGCTCAAAAGTCTGTCAAAGTTTTTGGAAGTTAGAAAAGTGACAGGAATCTAAAAATATGATTAATTCCAAATTTTCAACCTTTCATTATAATCATAGCAAGTTTAAATAGATTTTAGAGGTCTACGTGAAAAAGAAACTTGAAAGGATTTATTGAAATCTATGGAATCAAATTCATCCCAAAGTGCGTATGAAATCTGGTTCACAAGGGGTACGATTTATTGGTATTGAATCGCTAAGGTCCATGGAGAATTCAGAAAGTTAATAAAAGTCAAAGAAATTTGATGGAAGAAGTTAGCATCGTAACTGTAGACTGCAAGTTCTGAACTCAAGGATAGTTTGTAGGCCACGCACATACCAAAACAAAGTTTTTCGTTTGTTTTGTAATTTCTCCATTATTATTCACGAAAGCAAATAGAACATGCCAAATGGCAAATGTCCACGATACACATTTTTTTAAAATTTATATGAGTTATCTAAAACTGACCACGTGGCATATGAACACGCAGTTTAAAATCAGTCCAGTTAAAAAAGCTCCTGGGTAGTGAATATATTGCTGTAGATATTAATTTTGTTTAGATGTTGTAGATTGATAAACTGTAATGACAGTAATTACATAACTTTATATTTCTCATATTTACAGGCATTCTATCCTTTTTCGCCGTTCAGGCAGGTGCAGCTAAAGTTTACGCAGTAGAAGCCAGTAATATGGCCCAGTACGCGCAGCAACTCGTCCACTCAAATAATCTAGAAGGAAAAATTACCGTAATCGCTGGTAAGATTGAGGAAATTGAGCTCCCGGAGATGGTTGATGTCATCATTTCGGAGCCAATGGGCTACATGCTGTACAATGAGCGCATGTTGGAAACTTATCTGCATGGTAAAAAATGGCTTAGACCAGAAGGAAAAATGTTTCCTTCGCGAGGCGATCTACATGTGGCCCCATTCACTGACGAGGCTCTCTACATGGAGCAATACAATAAAGCAAACTTTTGGATGCAAACCGAGTTTCACGGCGTAAACTTGGTGTCGCTTAGGGACGCTGCAATGAAGGAATACTTCCGTCAGCCTATCGTTGATACATTCGATATTCGCATTTGCATGGCAAAATCAATAAGACACACCACTAATTTTTTAACTGCTGATGAAAAAGATTTGCATCGCATACAAATAGACGTTGAATTTCACATTCTTGAAACAGGAACTTGCCATGGGCTGGCATTCTGGTTTGATGTTGAGTTTGCTGGCTCCTGCTCTCAAGTTTGGCTATCAACGGCTCCGACGGAATCATTAACCCATTGGTATCAGGTTCGCTGCTTACTACAAACACCCATATTCGTTAAGCAAGGGCAGGTTTTATCCGGTAAAGTAGTTTTGGCAGCTAATCAAAGACAAAGCTATGATGTTGAAATCGACTTGAAATTGGAAGGCACGATGATAACTTCCACCAACACGTTAGATCTTAAAAATCCGTACTTCCGATACACTGGTGCTCCTGTTCCGGCACCGCCAGGCTCAAATACTACATCACCAAGTGAGGCGTATTGGGGACAGCTCGATGCTCAAGGGGCTCGAAATGCAGTGAATCTCGTAAATGGAATCACAGTGAACGGCCTTGGGGAAGTAGACATGACGATGATCAACACCAACCTAATGCCGATCGGAAATCAACCGAACATTCATCCAGGGCTCATCTCCAGCACTGGAAGGCAACAGTCACAACAGCAAACAACACCGGCACAACAGCTGACAATGAACCCAACGATCGCATGTGCGGCCACTTCAACGCAGAATGTAGCCCAACAACAACTCATTGGTGGCGCTATTTCTCCATCCCTGTTCACCACACCTACTCAACAAATCATCAACAGCCACCATTCACAACCCATCCATGGTGCCCAGTTCTACTAAGAAAAACAGCATCGTTCTCTCCCAGAAAGCATATTATCCGAGCACTGGAAAATATACAAGACTCCAACAACTACACTTTACACACATACACTCAAGAAACGCTTTATCATCGCCGATTAGGTTCACTGCGCTACTCTTATAATTATTTAATTGTATACCACTTTTACTGAGATTGACCGAGCGTGATCCAAATAAGGATACGGTGTCCGAATAGTTTATATTACATGATAGTAAACTTTTATTTTCAAAAGTTATGTTCACTTTTTATGTCGCCTAGTTTTAAATAGACTTTCCAATTAAATTGTGTCTCTGAAGCGGAAATATTAACGATTTTTTTTCTTTACATCACCAACCCCAAAATATCGCTAAAGAGTGAAATCATAATGTACTGTGTAAAGTCTTTAGAAATTTTACCTTTAGTTTAGCATTACTAAAAGCTCGCTAAAAGGTATTCTCTAGGAATACTAACTCTACAATCAAATATGTAGTTGATAATTTGGCTCATTTACCTGTAAGATCGGAACCATTTCAGTGCTCGTTTGACGGTGTTTCAGGTCGGTACGCAGAAAGTTCGCGCTAACCGGTTTTATTCTGCTTTGTGCAAACGAAAAATAAATTCATTAGTGCGCGTTTGATCAAGTTGCTTCTCAATATGGAGATAGTTCCAACCAGGTTGCAGCCATCCGTGTTTGTGTTTAGATTATGCGTCGCTTCGATCGAAATAAGCGATATCCTCCACTGTGCCGAAGCCATCGATACGGTTTGTAAATATTTCGTTAAAATAATTTTGTAGTAAAAAACTGACACGGTCGCATCATCCAACGATACCTACCAACTAATAAATATTCCTGTGGTTTTTGTAAAGACGCAGAGCCATTGGTCTTCAAACAGCAAAAACCACCTACTAATATATCTTCCATTTCCCTAATTGACTACAAAGCCGTGGCCGGCGTCGTCATTGATCATTTGAAAGTTTGAGTCACTAAAGCTTGCACACTGAGATGTCTGAATAATCCATGTCAGTCACTAAATCACGTAGTAGCAATTATATATGTGTGTTGAGGTAGCCCAAATCAGTATGGAAAAAACATTTTTCAATTTTTTGATGGGCCGCCCAAAATTTCAGCCAAATCGGTCAACGTTTGGGCGGTGCTAAACTCGTTGGAAGTTTATAGCAAAAATGTAACATAAAAAACACTGATTTGCAGTTGGGGAAGATCCATTAATAACGTAACGCATAAATTGACCATTTTCAACTCCCCCTCTCCACTATGTCACACTTTTTGTAGGAAGACTCTAACATATTTGTATGGATTGTCACACTTCGAGCAACCCCTCTCCCCCTCTAAGGGTTACGTAATTTATAGCTCCCTTAGACGGCAAAATTTACGATGAAGAACTATGGTACTTATTTAGATCTTCAAGAATTTAATGCAGAATGTAATGCTGAAAACCGCGAAAAGATTAGTGTTTGCCCGGCAAAGCTATGAGCAGAGGGCAAACATCAAAAAATTTGAAAAAGTTTTTTTGAGCCACCTTAAGTTTGTAATCAGTCAAAGCTAGAAAGAAAGCTAGCTAAGTTAAGCTAAAGGGCGTGGGCGAAAATAAAATAAAAAATGCCTAGATAAAATCGAAAAATTCATCAAGATTTTCTATGAAAGTGCGATAATATTTTCCCAATAGCATTTCGAAATTCCCCTCATATTATTACATTTGGTCACAAAACTGGGGAGGAGACTGAAAAATCGGTTTTATGACAAATTGCGGAATGCCATTCCGCGGAATGGGAAATGTCTAGAAAAATCATTTTGCGAAATGACACGTTTTTGTCACTTCACTCGTACTTTGTATGTCCAGCTGTCGAGAGTTTTCACAGTGTTGTTCTGGAAAATTATGAGTTATTCTACTTCATAAAGCGAATCTTGACATGAGATGTCATATGCATTTTTTCAGGTGGAAACTATTAGATGTATGAACATTTACATTAAGTTACTCTATTGAGTTCTCCAAAGCCAGAATCACCAACACTTATGTCACTGTGTAGGATGTATAAAATAAAAGTGGGTGGTAATCCAGTTGCAGGGTTGCAGAAAAAAATATCACAAACACTTTGAGAGGAAAACAGTGGAATCAGGCACACTTTTACCCATTTGGAGAAGTCAATATATTAATTCTAGACAAACATTCGAAAAGGGCGTAATAGGCATAATTTATTCTACCCGGTATTGCGGATCTATTCAAAATTTTCCATTTTGTGGATTTCGCAAAGTTCTTTCGCAGCTATCAAAGTTCTACCGCAAGCCTGTAAATCTTCAATACACTGAAACAAAAACCTGGTATTTGGCATTGTCATCTTGGTTGTCATTCCAGCCAGCGTACCGCTTCCAAGATATTCGATCGGTCCGTGCAACGCCATAACATCGTCGACCAAAACCCCCGCAGTCGCCGAACGTGACAACGCCAGTTGAACACGCCTCGAAGCTCTTGCTTGAATCGAAAAGAGTCGTCGTCGTCCACAGCCAGCCAGTCCAGCCAGCGTACTGTTTCCAAGAACGTGACCTGCAGCCATCCAGCCAGTCGAAAACGGTTTGAAAAGCTCGCTCGGAGTGTAAAACATCGTCTTCGTCGCTCCGAAGCCAACCGACAAGCCTTAGTTCCGCTTCCAATGTCCCCGATCGGTCCGTGAGCGACCACCCCAGCGAACAGCATACCAAAATAGAACATCGAACAATGCAAGTACACTTATTATTGACGTATTCCACGCAGAATGACACACCGACCAAACTTGATTATTGTTGATTCGATTGAAACTTGTCACACATTTTCGGTATTGGAGAAAGACTATTCTAAGGGCCGATTTCTTCACCTCCGCTTAGGCCTTAAACCAGGTTTAAACGTATGGGTAAGCACCGCTTAAGAGTTAAGCGAAGGTGAAGAAATTGGCCCTAAACTAATTTAAAAAAAAATCGACCCTCGAGTAATTTATTAAGAGGTCATGTCAAGACAAAATTTTCAAAACGACTTATCTGCTTTTGTAAACAAAGATTCAAACGACGATTTGACGAATCTGATAGCTCTCCCACGCAAACCAACACCACCAATAGATAGGTGAAGGTTTCCGCTACCTGTTGATGGTGTTGGTTTGCGTGGGAGTGCTATCAGATTCGTCAAATCGTCGTTTCAATCTTTGTTTACAAAAGCAGATAAGTCGTTTTGAAAATTTTGTCTTGATGTGTTTTCGAGCAAATCAATTTAAAAAAAAATTGCACCTCCGAAACCGTCCATTGTACGAAAAAAACTGTCTGAGAACAAACTGTAGGGGACTTTATAGAGAAAATATAACACTACCAGTGTTACATAAAATATTTTACACTGAAAAAAATCGATATTCAAATAAAAAAAATGAAATGAAAAAAAATGAAATGACAAAATCGGGTCGAAAACATGATAAAATCGAGTCGAAAACATGATAAAATCGGGGGTAGACAAAATCGAGGAGTGACAAAATCGGGTCAACACTGTATTTATATTTTCACCAAATTTTTACCACAAAAACTTGACTTCAAAATACACATTTTAACAACATCAGGTCAATGAAGAAGTTAAAAATAAAGTTTTAGTGGAAGCTATTTTTTGCTCATTTTTGAAACATTGATTATTTACAAGAAAACATGTATTTGACGCCGAATTATGATTCCTTGGTCATCTTTGAACAAAAAAGCTGGTACATATTTTCTTCCTAAGTATGTATTACCGTTTTTGAGATATGATTGTGTTTTGCATTACGCGGCCGGTAGTAAAGTTAATCAGTTCAGTGCGAGTTGGCTCTTGTTTCGGACGGCAGAACGATCGCGCGATTTGCCGAAATTTTGTGTATTGGATTGCGCGGCCGGTAATAAAGTTAATTAATTCAGTGCGTGTTGGCTCTTGTTTCGGACGGCAGAACGATCACGCGATTTGCCGAAATTTTGTGTTCTGCATTACGCAGCCGGTAATAAAGTTAATTAGTTCAGTGCGAGTTGGCTCTTGTTTCGGACGGCAGAACAATCACGCGATTTGCCGAAATTTTGTGTTTTGCATTACGCGGCCGTCAGTGCCTGTTTCTCGTATTTCTGCTCAGTAAGCAGATAGTTCGCGCGGCCGAGTGAGTAAACAATTGGTGCGTGATCGGACGTGTTTCATGTAGAATTTAGAACATTCGTAAAATCCGAGTTTTTGGTTCTGATTTTAATGTTCGGTGAATAAGTGTGCGGTTGGACGTGTTTTGTATATAATGCGAAACATTTGTAAAATCCAGGCTACTTTGTCCTCCTTTGGACGGTTCGTAAGTAAATTGATGAATATATTTTAATATTTTTTCAGCATATACTGTTATTGACAAACGCTCTATATTGTCGAATAGAGCTCCCTATTATTCACCTTACCCACTAACACAAATTTTCCTTCCCGAGACATCTATGAAGGTAGTATGGGTGCCCTGCATCTTCACTAGTAGATGTTGAACTAACATTCCTTCCCTTCCTTCCGTGATTGTAAGGACGTGGCCAGGTATACGACTGCTACTGTATAGGAAAAGGTACTAATCCCAAGTACCAATTTGCGACAATATACAGTAGATTGCTCAATTGAGCATTGTATAGCCACCCACGATTTGTACAATCACATATGCTATGCTATGCTAAGTATTACCGTTTTTGAGATATTTCAAATTTTAATTTCGGAAACTGAAAAAAATGTGTTCCGGCCTTTTCAAAACTCATTCGCGATTCTCCATCACCAACACTAAGTTTCCCGATTCGTGTATAAAATTTCTAAAATTAATAATTGATGTTCAAGATGTTGTGCACACAAACAACTTCCTGTATGGTCTTAAAAACAGTATATTTTGACGCCACAATGCACGGTTCGAGGCCGCATCTCTCCATCCTCGGATACGCCCCACGCTCGCCAAGTCGTTTTGCACCTGGTCTGCCCATCTCGCTCGCTGCGCTCCACGCCGTCTCGTACCTGCCGGATCGGAAGTGAACACCATTTTTGCAGGGTTGCTGTCCGGCATTCTTGCAACATGTTCTGCCCATCGTACCCTTCCGGCTTTAGCTACCTTCTGGATGCAGGGTTCGCCGTAGAGTTGGGCGAGCTCATGGTTCATTCTTCGCCGCCACACACCGTCTTCTTGCACACCGCCAAAGATGGTCCTAAGCACCCGTCTCTCGAATACTCCGAGTGCTTGCAAGTCCTTCTCGAGCATTGTCCATGTTTCATGTCCGTAGAGGACAACCGGTCTTATTAGCGTCTTGTACATGACACATTTGGTGCGGTGACGAATCTTTTTCGACCGCAGTTTCTTCTGGAGCCCGTAGTAGGCCCGACTTCCACAGATGATGCGCCTTCGTTTTTCACGACTAACGTTGTTGTCAGCCGTTAGCAAGGATCCGAGGTAGACGAATTCCTCGACCACCTCGAAAGTATCCCCGTAAATCGTAACACTGCTTCCCAGGCGGGCCCTGTCGCGCTCGGTTCCGCCCACAAGCATGTACTTGTCTTTGACGCATTCACCACCAGTCCAACTTTTGTTGCTTCACGTTTCAGGCGGGTGTACAGTTCTGCCACCTTTGCAAATGTTCGGCCGATAATGTCCATGTCATCCGCGAAGCAAATAAATTGACTGGATCTGTTGAAAATAGTACCCCGGCTCTCCGCATGACACCTTCTAGCGCAATGTTGAACAACAGGCATGAAAGTCCATCACCTTGTCTTAGTCCCCGGCGCGATTCGAACGAACTGGAGTGTTCGCCCGAAATCTTCACACAGTTTTGCACACCATCCACCGTTGCTTTGATCAGTCTGGTAAGCTTCCCAGCAGGGCCGGATTAAGTGGGGGCTGGGGGGCCGTGGCCCTGGGCCCCCACAAATATTATGTACCAAAACCAACCTTTTTTGTACATTTTGGGGCCCCCACAAGCTGTCGGCCCCGGGGCCCCCTTCCGTCGAAATCCGGTCCTGCTTCCCAGGGAAGCTGTTCTCGTCCCTAATTTTCCATAGCTCTACGCGGTCTATACTGTCGTATGCCGCTTTTTTTTTTTTTATAGAGGGATGAAGGCAAATCTGCATACAGACACCTGAAATTATCACTCAGGGAGTGGGGTTGACGCGGTTGGCAGAAGGCCAGACCGCCGGACCCACTAAACCCACCCAAGCAACAGAAGGTTACTTGAGTTACCCTCTCTTCTAATGCACAATTCCCCCCGGGACTACCTTTCAGTATTACTTCTGTGGGGGAAAGCAGTACTAAAAGTACTCCTCCCAAAACAACACCTTTCACAGTGCCTCTCTTCGATGTTTTGTCATACGTCTGAGCCCTTTGGCTCCTTATTGGTGCCAGCAAGCACACAAAAGCGTGGGCCCTTAAGCCCTTTACTTTTTTTCCTTGTGCCATTCAGCAACGCATCTACTTTCCTTTTTATTTTAGAGCCATTTAGCTCTCAACGTGCTCGCAAGCTACTCAGATAGTCCCCGGCGGCGGATCTACCCTACTCCGACGGGGAGTCCCCGGCGGCGGAAGCTCCCCGATACCGACGACCCGCATTCGTGGATGGCTGTTACATTACCAACACTACACATTCACCTGGTATGCATGTTCATAGATCCGCTCAAGTCCTACGCACATTCTCACTTCAACGGGTGACCGGACGAGTGCCGAGGTCAGGCCAAAGATTCCGGGTGGAGATAGCTTCCGGTTCAGTGGTGCCCCGACGACCCGAAGCAGGTGCATTCACGCGGCACGATCTACTCAACTGGTCCCCGGCGGTGGACCTAGCCTACTCCGATTAACCGATTTCCCATGAATTGCGCCTTTCAGCTTCTTGCTTAACCGATGAGCCATTCAGCTCTCACCTTGGTCGCGGACTACTCGGATAGTCCCCGGCGGTGGATCAATCCTACTCCGACAGGGAGTTCCCCGACGTCGGAAGCTTCCCCGTAACCGACGACCCGTCTCAACGGGTGACCGGGCGAGTGCCGAGGTCAATCCAAAGATTCCGGGTGGAGATAACTTCCAGTTCAATGGTGCCCCGACGACCCGAAGCCGGTACATTCGCACGCCACGGTCTACTCAGCTGATCCCCGGCGGTGGACCTAGCCTACTCCGATAACCGAGTTTCATTTGCCTTGAGCCATTCAGCTCTCACCTTATTCATTGAGCCATTTAGCTCCCGCCTCGGTCGCGATAGCGAACGACTCGGATAGTCCCCGACGGCGGATCTAACCTACTCCGACGAGAAGTTCCCCGAAAGCGGGAGCTCCTCCGAACCCGGCCGTTTCGCCACGTTCTGCGGCTACGCGCTCGCCGCAAGCTGAATACAGTTGCGACGCTGTCGTTCCCATCCATTATCGACATATATATTCACGACTTCCACGACTCATGGTCCGCTATCCGTAACGGCTGCCTGCTGCTGCTCTATGCGCCAACTTCGTTGCAGGATGTCGGCTATCCTGGACGTCGCTCTTGCAACCGCTCTCCACTGTTCTGGGTTCTGGCACATTTTTATGACGATGTTATCGGTGTTGGTGTCCGTTCCGCATGCCCCCAACATCGCACTCCTCTCCGTTTCGAACCGAGGACATGTGAACAGGATGTGTTCAGCCGTTTCTGTCACGTCTGGGCATTGCGGACAGGTGGGAGAAGCCGCGTGACCAAACCTATGTAGGTATCACTTGAAGCATCCATGGCCTGTTAAGAACTGGGTCAAGCCAAAGTTTAGCTCCCCATGAGGTCTGCTTATCCATGCCGACACACTTGGGACTAAGCGATGGGTCCACCTTCCCTTAGCCGAGTTGTCCCACTCCCTCTGCTATTTGGCTACCGTTGCTGTCATGATATTCATTCGAGCGTTATCGATGCCCCTAAGGGCGTAGCACTCCTCGTCCTCCTCACCACCAGTTTGATAGGCATCATGCCCGCGAGTACACATGCCGCTTCGCGAGATACGGTGCGATATGCGCTGATGACTCTCAGGCACATTAGCCTATAAGTACTGTCCAGCTTTCGCACGTTGCAGTTTACACTCAACGCTTATCCCCAGGCTGGTCCTCTGTATCGTAGTATTGAAACCGCCACGCTTGCCAGCAACCTGCGCTTGCTGGAGCACACCCTAGAGCTGTTCGCCATCATCCTCGATAGTGCCGCTATCGCCGTCGACGCGCGCTTACAGGCATAGTCGACATGACACTTAAAGCTCAACTTATCATCGAGCATTACCCAATTGTTTCAGAAATCTCTTAGAAGTGATATCGCAGCCGCCGACTCTAATTGTCGCCTCCTGAACCGATTTCCGATTGTTAACGACTATCATCTCCGTTTTATGATGCGCCAACTGTAGCTTCTTGCTGCGCAACCATTCCTCCACTAGGCTGATCGAATAGGCTGCAGTCAATTCGACCTCTTCGACGGATTCTCCGTACACGGTCATGGTTACGTCATCGGCGAATCCCACTAACTTGACTCCTGGCGGGAGCTTCAACCGCAGCACGCCATCGTACATCACGTTCCACAGCAATGGACCCAAAATTGATCCCTGTGGGACACCTGCCGTGATGGGGGCGGTAGCCAAGCCTTCGTCTGTCTCGTAGATCAATAATCGATTCTGAAAGTAGCTTCCCAGAATCTTATACAGCCCTACCGGTACTCCCAGCCGAAGCAACGAGTTCGCGATCTCCATCCAGCACGCACTGTTGAATGCATTCCGCACGTCGAGTGTTATTACTGCGCAGTAACGTATACCGCGCCGCTTGCATTCGATGGCGACCTTTGCAGTGTCAACCACCGATTTAATGGCACCCAGAGTAGACCTTCCTCTCCGAAAGCCGAATTGCTCGCTCGATAATCCTCCTACCTCCTCGACGTACGGCGACAGTCTGTTCAGGATCAACTTCTCCAGTAGCTTCCCTACCGTGTCTATAAGACAGATTGGTCTGTACGCTGAGGGGTCTCCTGGTGGCTTGCCAGGTTTCGGTAACAGGACCAAACGCTGTCTCTTCCATATATCCGGGAATGTCCTCTCGTCCAGACACTTCTGCATGGCCAACCTAAACATGTTCGGGTTAGTCGTTATGGCTGCCTTCAATGCCATATTCGGGATCCCGTCCGGACCAGGTGCTTTACTCGGGTCGAGGGACTTTGCCACCGTCAATATCTCTTCTAGCGTCACCCTCTCCACCGCTTCATCATTTGCTACCCTCGCTGCTGGCGGCCAGTGGGTTGGGCCGTGGTGCGGGAATAGTGCCTCGATTATAGTCTTCAGCCTCGTTGGACATCGCTCGGGAGGAGCCAGTGCTCCTCTTGTTTTGGCCATCACCACCCGATAGGCGTGTCCCCATGGGTTCGAGTTGGCGCTCTGGCACAGTCTGTCGAATCAGGCTTTCTTGCTTTCTTTGATGGCCTTGTTTAGAGCCAGTCTCGCTGCTTTGAATTGCTCGATGCGTTCCTCCTTCACTTCCCGCTGAGCGTGTCCTTTGCGTTTTTCTTCTAGCCCGGAGACAGGCTGCTCGAAGGGCTGCAATTTCATCGCTCCACCAGTATACCTGTGGCCTGCAGTTCCGTGGTCGCACCTTCCTCGGCATGGTCGCGTCACAAGCTCGAGACAGGACCGCAACCAGTTCGTCGCCGCTTAAACTTCCCGTGTTTTCTTCCAGACCCATAGCTTCACTGAAGGTCCCACCATCGAAGTGGGCGACCTTCCACGACCGGGTTGTGGGAGTAGCTCTCCGGCTTTCTCTTCTTGCCTCGCTGCCTATCCTGTACCGGATAGCTAGATGGTCACTGTGGGTGTAACCGTCGTCGACCATCCACTGCATATCACCGACCAAACTTGGACTGCAGAACGTTGCGTCTATTATCGATTCCACCTGTTTCGCTGGAAGGTACTTTTGGAGCCTTCGTTGCACAGCACGACATCCAGCTTGGCGAAAGCCTCTAGCAGCGTTTGCCCTCTCCGGTTAGTAAAGCGACTTCCCCACTCTATCGCCCACGCATTGAAGTCTCCTGCAATTACTACTGGCTTGCTACCCACTAGGTCTGATGTTAGCCGATCGACCATCTCGGTGAATTGTTCTATCGGCCACCTTGGTGGGGCGTAGCAGCTGCAGTAGTACACTCCATTTATTTTCGCTATAACAGTACCCTCCGCTCTTGTGTTCAGCACTTCCTGGATCGGGTATCTTCCCGTCGTACAAATCGCCGCTGATTTGGATCTATCCGCTACCCAGTTCCCATTATCCGCGGGGATGCGGTACGGGTCCGACAAGATAGCGACGTCCGTTCTCGCTTCTACTACCGACTGCCACAGCAACTGCTGGGCGGCCGCACAATGGTTGAGGTTGAGCTGCGTTACTTGCACGGCTTCCTCGTATAACCACTCAACGGGCACGCAGGTCCACCCATAGCGTGGTTATGTTCCTGCTTCCTGCTCGCGCATAGCGTACACGATGGTGCTTTCTCGCACGTGTGCGCCTTATAGCCCTCTTCGCCGCATCGCCTACATAGGTTACTCCTATCCGGGCCTTTGTACACCAAAGATTTGTGTCCCGCTTCGAGGCAGTGGAAGCACTTGTCGACCACCGGTGGAAGGCAGAACCTGACTGGACATACTGACCAGCCAACTTTCAGCTTACCAACTTTGATCACCTTGTTAGCGTCGATGGCCGGTAACTTCACCGTGGCAATCTGCGTCCCCTGCGGTCCTCTTCGCAGACGGATGGACGCATTTGCTACCACCACTCCACCTTGGTCCTTGATGGCCGAGGCGATCTCTTCCGATGTCGTGACCTCGTCCAGCTGCTTGCATTGAGAGTCACTTCGTCGTGTAGCGCCCTCACTTCTACGCTCTCGCTTAGGACTTCCTCGATTGGCGCTCCATATGAGGTACCGCCCGCCTGTGAACCCTTCTTTAAGACAAGGATCATCTCGCCCGTTCTCGTCCGCCTTATGCTGCGAACCTCTTTACCAAGGTCCGCCAGTTCCTCAGCGCTGCGGATCACCTTGAGCCCATCGGCATACCGCTCTTTCTTTGTTTTAATGAGAAGTGCTTCACCCTTCTGTCTGGCTCTCGCCGGGCGCGTGATTGCCGCTTTCACCTTCGGTTTATTTACTACCGTTTGCCAGGGACCGTCCGACCGCAGGTTGTCTTGGTCGGGTTGGCTTCCCTCCTCCGGTGGCCGACTGGCTCGTTTCGTCCTCGCTTTCTTCTTACGCCGTTCTCCCATGTTTGCAACTTCCGTGGGCCCGCTCTTCTGATTTGCGCTCTCCGACGCCTTTTTGCGTTCTGTTTAAAGCGCTTAATGCCAGGCGAGTCCCTGGCTCGCTTATCTGTTCTCCTCTCTACCGCTCTGTCGCTGAGGGCAAAATCTAACGCCTCCTGTGCCATGGTTGTGGTACTATGGAAGGAGAAGGGAGCAGTCTGTGTACTCTTCTCCGCTTTACCACAGCCTTCCAGCCTGGCCGCAAGCACTTCCTGTTCTTGCTTGGCAGCAAGAACCAAATTGCGAAGCTTAAGCAATTTCAGCTTCAGCTCCCTCGACATATTGCCCCGTTCATTGGTGAAGTCGATAATGTCATCGAGTTGCACTATGACGACGGTCAAGCTCGGCAGGATGCCACTCGACCCTATCTCCACTGCATTGTGCTGCTGCTTATCGACTATTGGCGTATCGTTATCGCTCTCCACGACGACTACTTCGCTACTCGTGTCCTTCATCTCCATTTCTCTCGCACCCGATGCGTTGGGTGGAGATCTCTCCAAACCTCTCCTTACGAAGGGGTTCACTTCCGATGCTTGTTTGTTTAATTTAGCTTTATTCATGTTTGTTGGGTCCCCCTTAGGGCTGCCCTCGAACCCAACTGGAATAGTCGCCTTCTTGATCCCATGGTTATCTTTGCAGATGCAGTGAGGCCATGCGGGGGTTGACACCTCGGTGTTCAGAGCCGGATCGGCGTAAGCCAGGAAGGAATCAACTGGTCCTACTCCCATCTGGTTGGTTAAGCCAGACGGCTGGATTGGGACGGCGTGCCCCAAGGCCTGCCACGGTTTTACGGGACAGAAGGCAGCTGTGGCATTAGCCCACCCGCCATTTCAAGACGGTGTCACCCGGCTTTACTCAAGGAGTGGAATGACACAACTGTCAGCCCTAGATTCGTTGTATATCTCGATTTCCGCTCGTGTCCGTTGACGTTGCCGTTGTCGATGCCACTGGGTTGGGCTAGTGTGCTTTGAGCGGCGCACGGTCGCTTTGATAGGACCTGCTTACGGATACATGCAGCTTTTTGTAGAAGTTTAACAGAGCCCACTGTCAAACCCCACCACATCCTAGGCAGGTCCCCTAACTCGCAGTGGGGAGGGGTCGTCAAGCCCTTGGACATAGTCCCTGCTGCCCTTCGTATGCCGCCTTGAAATCAATGAACAGATGGTGCGTTGGGACCTGGTATTCACGGCATTTTTGAAGGATTTGCCGTACAGTAAAGATCTGGTCCGTTGTCGAGCGGCCGTCAACGAAGCCGGCTTGATAACTTCCCACGAACTCGTTCACTAATGGTGACAGACGACGGAAGATGATCTGGGATATCACTTTGTAGGCGGCATTAAGGATGGTGATCGCTCGAAAGTTCTCACACTCCAGTTTGTCGCCTTTCTTATAGATGGGGCATATATCCCCTTCCTTCCACTCCTTCGGTAGCTGTTCGGTTTCCCAGATTCTGACTATCAGTTTGTTCAGGCAAGTGGCCAGCTTTTCCGGGGCCATCTTGATGAGCTCAGCTCCGATACCATCCTTACCAGCTGCTTTATTGGTCTTTAGCTGTTGAATGGCATCCTTAACTTCCCTCAAGGTGGGGGCTGGTTGCCTTCCATCGTCCGCTGAACTGACGTAGTCATCTCCTCCGCTACCTTGACTTTCATTGCCTGTACTCTCAGCGCCATTCAGATGTTCCTCGTAGTGCTGCTTCCACCTTTCGATCACCACACGTTCATCCGTCAAGATGCTCCCATCCTTATCCCGGCACATTTCGGCTCGCGGCACGAAGCCTTTGCGGGATGCGTTGAGCTTCTGATAGAACTTGCGTGTATCTTGAGAACAGTACAGCTGTTCCATCTCCTCGCACTCCGCTTCTTCCAGGCGGCGTTTCTTCTTCTGAAAAAGGCGGTTCTGCCTCGAGATGCTGCGCGTATGCAGTGGCGACATCAGGTTGCTTCAGTCGCTCTAGGTCGTACCGCGGCGGTCGTCGGTACCGAACATTGTTGATGACGGATAGTTTTGGGCGCAGTTTAACCATCACCAGATAGTGGTCAGAGTCGATGTTAGCGCCACGATATGTCCTGACGTCGATAATGTCGGAGAAGTGCCGTCCATCAATCAGAACGTGGTCGATTTGTGATTCTGTCTGCAGTGGTGATCTCCAGGTGTACCGATACGGGAGGCTGTGTTGGAAGTAGGTGCTGCGAATGACCATATTCTTGGAGGCGGCAAAATCAATTAGTAGTAGGCCGTTTTCGTTCGTCAGCCGGTGAGCGCTGAACTTTCCAATAGTTGGTCTAAACTCCTCCTCTTGGCCAACCTGAGCGTTCAAATCTCCTATGATGATTTTGACGTCGTGGCTTGGGCAGCTGTCGTACTCACGTTCTAGCTGCGCGTAGAATGCGTCTTTATCATCATCAGTGCTTCCGGAGTGTGGGCTATGGACGTTGATTATGCTGAAGTTGAAGAACCGGCCTTTGATCCTCAGGCTGCACATTCTTTCATTGATCGGCCACCACCCGATCACGCGCCTTTGCATATCGCCCATCACTATGAAAGCTGTTCCCAGCTCTGGTAGATGGTATGATTACCTCTAAACGTTCGCACCATTGATCCCTTCCAACAAACCTCCTGCAGCGCTACGATGCCGAATCCACGGTCCTTGAGCACATCGGCGAGTATGCGTGTGCTCCCGATGAAGTTGAGAGATTTGCAGTTCCACGAACCGAGTATCCAATCGCTAGTCCCTTTTCGTCGCAGTGGTCTTCGCCGATGGTTCCGGTCCGTACTCTCTTGTTGATTGTTCGTTGCTTGAGTTTTTTTTTTGGCTGGTTTGCAGGGCCTGACACCAAACCCCCTAAATTTTCGGAGGACCATTCCTCCTTATTTCCGGTGGACCATGGTGCACAGTTTCACTTAGAGTCCCTCGCTGGCACTCGGACGATGATCAGCCGCCCCTAACATGGAGAACAGACGCTGTTGTGAGCCGATCCTGACATGGAGAACAGACGCTCAATAAGATTTACACCTCCGGAGAGGAGCAAAGCCCCCCTTCCCTGTCAGCATACGACCATAGTTCCCACTTTCCCTAAGGTTGCTCGTATCCCGGCCAGCACCGCGGGGAGGGATAGGAGTTGCTGGGTAAGAGGCTAAGGACCGCGAGATGGGGTCTATTTTATTCCTTCAGGTACGCGAAGTACCAATGGTACGCTTTACCCAGCATTTGCCGTGCCAGTAACAATGATAAGACCCTTAATTTGTCGTCTCTCGAACATTCTGGTTCGGCGAACTTTTCTTGAAGCTGCGATATCATCGAATCGAAATCTGCAGCCTTGCGCTTCAATTGGTCGAGATCTTCTGAAGAAACATCCTAGATAAAGTTCGGGATTCCGTACTTTTGTGATTATTAAAAACTCGTCTGTGTGTTGACTGAAATCTTATCCGGAAAGATCGAAGTGTGCCGCGTTTACGAGTGGACGCGATTTTTTTTCAATCGCTGCAATTTCTGTCATTTCGTTTTGGCCGGAAAAGTGGAAAATATCTGGATTTGAGAGGAGTAGATGATTGTGATGGCGAACAGCTGTATTACGTAACGTTACGCGTTACGTTTTGAATCGTCTTTTACTAATGGAGAGGAAACTGAAGTGCTATGGTACTATGATGCACCTTCTGGGAGTAAACTAGACTAAGATTCCGACGAGGAACGGAAAAATTGCAACAAAACCAACGGCAGTCTTACGATAACGTCGTCGTCGTTTTGATCTGCAGCGCCGCTTGGTCTAGCAACTATACGATTGGTAAGGAGTAAGTAGACTGTTCGTAATCTTGATACAGTCGCGGAGGTAAGCAAGCTCATACTTATTTTATCGAATTTATACTTGAGGGATCATGGCGGGGTTTCGGCCACTGTTTTACTTTTTTTACCGAATTTTATTCAAATTAGAAAGTTTCGATTCAATGTACTACGCCCTCCAATGGGTTTTAAGTTTCAAAGTGGTGCTGTTGTGTTTTTTTCAAATACACAATCGAGTTTCGAATTTTTCTTACGTAAAAAGTGTAACTTCCTCCACTGCCGCGATTCATATAAGAGTCCCATGTCAATTTTTGACGATTTGCCATTTAAATCTTTAAGAAAAACTGATAAAATAATAGGCTTGCTATTTATTCGCATAACAGTCACATTCCATATATTAATACACTTTTGCACAGAAAATAAATATAATTATGGTTCTTTAAAAGTTCCATACCATTGTATACAGATAAAGAATATAATGCCAATTTTTTAGATAGATTGCATTTTTCATCAATTCATTAGAATTTTATGCCGATTCTCCATGTAAAACGGGTTTGAAAAATTCAGCGGCATATTACACAACTTGAAGAAAACTGACATAGGACGGCACTTGTTTCTAGAGCATTACACAAGTGATGTGGTTTAATAATTATTTCGATCAAAAACAGGACTCAAAAATCGAGACTTAAAATAATTTGAATTAATTGAAAGATTGGGTAGTTTAGATTTGATAGGCGGGATTTTAGCTCGATCTAGCCACTGGGGGTAGATTTTAATCTCAAAAATTAAACATTTTGAGTGGGTATACATTTTTGATGTTGCTTTTGATTTCGAGAATTTATTTAAAGCTATAAAATTATTGAAAAAATTCTCAATGTTGCATCTTTGCACGCCAAGCTAAACTTGATTTGCGAATTTTTATATTTGCTTTTGCTGCCCAAATGCAGATAAGCAACTAAAATATTTATTTATTTATTTTTGCAAAAAATGTTACATAATCGTTTATATATGATTTTAAATTACTGATACACTACAATATTCATTCACTTGTACAGAGCGTTATACAGGATGATGAAATTTTACTCCAAAGAGTGGAATAATATCGATATGCTCGATGTAAACGCATTGGAATTGTTCCTGAATAGAACCAATTTAATTTTAGCAGCGACAGCAGCTAAAACATTAACAGGCAAAGGCACTTCCACAGCTACAAAACTGACGAGCAGCTTCGCAGCCGCCGAACCATCCGCACTAGAGCATTGAGGCCACAATTTCGATGGGAGCAAAGTAGGATCAAGTGAGATCAAACACGAAGCCCATAAAACATGTTCAAAGGAAGTTTTTTGGATGGAGGAGTAACTAACCGGTGAGCACGTTCCAATTATTTACTTTTTACTTTTTTCGTCGCAATGGCTTTATAAAAACCTAAAAATTCATTTGAAAAAGTACCACTAAATACGTACAGGGCATCGTTTGCTTCTATTGCTGCGGATATTGTGGGAGTCCCAGGTATTCGGTTCACGCTTTAGTTAGCAACGGTGGCTCTTCTCGACCTTCTATTCCCTGAATAGTTAGTACGAATAAGGGCGTCCTTGTGAAGTTTTGCTGTACCTGTTATGAACGTCTAGTACATCCCATTACCCACACTTTTTGAAGGAACCTTTCTTGCTTCAGAAGTGAATCCTTTTTGCAGTACTAGTCTTCGTAACAAAAAGGGCACCATTGCGGAGCATGAGATCTGATCAAATTATTCGTAGTACTATTTGACCAACACCCCCAGCTGGGTGAGGGATAGAAGATGACAAACACACACACACATTAAAAACTCGTCTGTGTGTTTTTTCGACTCGAACTGATCTGGCCACAGTTGATCATATTTTACTAACTATAATTTACATTGATTGACTAGGATGCGTGTAAGGTTTTATGGATTATTTCGGAGAGTTTTAGAGAATATCTAAATAAAAAAATAATTACATTGCTGATTATATGGATGCAGGGTTCACAGTTTTATTTCATATTAATATCAGTAGTACATATTTATTCGTATGTCTATATAATTCGGATATAATATTCCTTCTTTTCTTTAAATACTCATATATGTATATTGGGATTCACGTTACACTAAATAAAGTACACACCGCGTTTTCAATCTAACCGATTTGTATACCGTTCAACAAAATTCAATTGAATATCAATTTTCCTAAGCTACCTTTACATTGATTTATATACTCAAACCATATCAGTAAAACCAAAACGTAAAATCATAAATTATACAAAAAGTAACAACTAATTAACAAAAATAAAAGAATCAAAATAGCCTACCTTTATCGCTAAAAAACAACTGAATGATAAGCTCGAAATAAGACACCTTCGTAAACATTCTTCTTCCATCCGCCTGATGTACCTGATAAATCCAGATCTGGGGGCAGCTTTGGAGCTTCATTATAAAATAAGTTACTCTCCCTTGCCTTCAATTTAGCTTGGTGTGTCTGTGTGTTACATATTTCTGTTTATAAGTAGTTATTTTAATTAGAGGTTTGTTAGATACAGCTATAATTGCTGGTGCTAGTGATGCACATTGTTACACATTGATGTTTTTTTATTTTATTTTATTTTGTTATTTACAAATAAGAAGCTATTGGGGTATGTGCTAGCATCCTAGTTTATATTAAGTAAATGTGTCGCAGGCAAGCTTGATTTGGCGTCAGATTTTATCAAAATTGAACGTTGTTTTAGAATTTGCTGCCAAATTGGGTACACAGATATCACTTTTTAAATATTCATTTGTGGTAATTGGTTCAAACTTGCTACATCCTGGGTTCATTGTTGTGGTCACTGCACACATGGTTTTCTACACTGTAAATATGATTGACAACATTGCGGAAGCAAATCGGGCTGTTTACTAATTTGTACCTTCATATATGTATGTCTGGTATCGAGAAGCTGCATTCATTGGAATTACTGCCCAAAGCGTTCATACTGAAAGGGTTCCTAAACACTTACTACTAGTACCACATATCACGGTTTGCCCAAGCATGCAAGAATCAGTTGAAATTTATCAGCCATTTTTGTGGATCTGGAAAACATTTGTTGAAATGTTTCTATCGATTGGGCTTGAAGTGCGTTCAGCGTTTTTTATACAATCGATACACACTGTTCGGTAATACAACAGAATTGCCTTTGTTATCTGAATCACTCATTGTTCAAGCTTTCAAAATGGCTAGTTAAGAGGAGTTTAATCAACAAATGGAAAACAGGTAGATAAATCAACAAATTTTAGTTTAGAACACAGTAGGACTAAATGTTTGCTACATTCATTTCCAAGGTTGTGCATTCAAATTTATTATGGAAAGTTATGCGAATTGATTCGTCGCTTCCATTTCAAGATTCCTATATTTGGTAATCTGATTTATTGAATCTTCCATTTGATTTACACCGTCGATTCGAATAAAGAAAGTTCAACATCGAAAATTCTCACGTCACTACTCGTAGACCAATTTATCAAAGGATATCCTTATCTATTTATCATGTAGCGTATGGGAGATTCAGTGCGGAATTAATGTCACAACTTGGACAAACCATCTGTTGGATATGAAGGTAATGGATCCTATATTAACTTAAATTCTTGAATACCAAAGGCAATCATTTCGTTTCATTTTCATCGAACAGTGCGTAACCGTGTGTCGATATTATGTTTGCCCTGCAATAATGCTGACGTATTCTAGCGTGACAGTTTAGCGATCGATAGCTGGTTGTTAGCTTCGATTGTTACCACCAATGACGACAGGCCCGCCTTCGCCGATGTCGCTTACAATCGACGAAACCGAATTTTGTCTGGATTGCACACGTGGTTTGATAGATTTGAGCTGAGTCGTTCCATTGAATTGTACGTTGACGTCACCGCTGAGGGGATGGATATCAATTGACGGAACCAACGGTTTGTACTCCGCTACCATGGGTGTCGTCGAGGGGGCATGCAACTGGGGACTGATAGGAGTCGCGATACCACTATCATCGCTAATGCTGTTATGTTTCGATCCTACAGCGTGTTCTGGACTATTGCATTCTTCTAGCTTATTCAGGCGAAGACCTGCTTTTTGCAGGCGAATTTGCTCGAACGAGTTTTGAAAAAAGGGCTTCTTTTTTGTTGGTGTACCCCCAGCACTGTCCTGCTCATTTCCTTCTTCGAGGACGTTTAAGGCTAGCCCCAAATTGCTGTTGAATGATATAGATTTGCCAATTTTTCGATCTAGGAAAATTGGGGATCGTTTCTTTTGTTGAATCAACTGTTGGTGTTGTATATCTTGAACCTGTTGCATTATACGACATATTTCCGAAGGGAGCACATAATCCGGTCTACTGTCGATGGATTGTTCCACGAATTTTACTAAAATCTGCACCGTATTTTCTAAAGTCTGAACTTGCGTCTGGAGAGTTTGAATTTGATGTTGGTGCGCTTGACGTGTTTTGTCCAGCTGTGTTAAGCTTGATTGAGCAAACTGCAGTTGTGTTTCAAGCTGATGATTTTCCTCCTTAACTCGATTGAAGTTCTCCCGGTGATGATTCTGTGATGTCATTTCTTCCTTCAGGACATTATATTCGACTTGGTATTCGATCAGCTGCCGAGAGAAATCGGACTTGAACACATTCCGAAAAACCTTCTCCATTACATCCGAATCGATTTTCGGCACAATGGTTTTAAGATAGTTCATTATATCTTCGAAGTTATCTCTTTGCAATAATTGTTCTTTGTGAACATCTAGTAAGGCTATCGCGCATCGGAATATAACGTCAAATGACTCCAGGAAGAGGAGATCGAAGACACGCGCTACGAACCCAAGTGGAAAGTGCGAGCTAAAAACAGTCAAAATCCATGGTGCGGCGTAAAGTGTAGGGGAGATGTCGTGCTGATCGAACCATTCGTATAGCTCCGGGATGTGGTCCTTTAATAGCCTAGACAGTTGGTAGAGTTGCAGTTGGAATTGTTTCATATCTGGTAGATACTTGGCGCGCATTTGTCGTTTGAACATGAGATGTTTGAGCAAGTTGAATGCGTCTGATTCCTCGAGCTATTGGTAAGATATGAGATCGTTCGATTATACCTGTTGGCATTTGTTTTCTAAAATTTAACTTACGTGTAATAAAAGCACTGCACAGATGAATCCCAATCCTTGACAATATCCCAGCTCTGGATCAAGAATTGAATACGCTTTCAGTAAATTAAATA